>NC_133664.1:0-135000 GCF_037893015.1 Macrotis lagotis | reverse complement strand
TGAAGATCCCTATTGCTAAGTTTGGGACCTGTTTCCTGAACTCCCCATCGTTCTTCACCTTCTGGCTAGTTCTTCAATAGTATACTCCAATAACAATATTATTTTGTCAACTTATTTTTGTTTCCTGTGATGTCCATTCATGCTTTCCACCATGTTTCCACTCTTTGGTTCCTGTACTTCCTCAGATGAGAAGTTTTCTTACGCAATGTTTGTGTAAAATTCAGTCATCCCTTGATCTGTCTTTTGGGAAATCAGGTGTGTCCCTCTAGAGCCATATTTAGTCATAAGTGTAATCTCACCAATTCTCAGGGATACTTAGCAAGTAAAAAGTTTCCCCTTTGCATTAGGAATTCCAGTTTTCCATATGTGTTTAATTCAATTCAATTTGAAAACATCTATTATATGCCTACAATAGAAAGCAGGAAGACAAGAATTAAAATAGTCCTTTCCTTTGAGGAGCTTATATTTTGTAGTGTGTACAAAATTAATTAAAATGAGATCACTTGAAGAGAGACAGTGTGATGATTGGGGAGTCCAGGGAGAAATTGCCCAGATGGTACAGTCATTTGGGGCTCTCTGGAGCTCTCAGCTTTATTATTGGTTATCTTTTAGGATTTTGTGTTCTGTGAATTTCTGGCATCTCAACTGCTATTTGATTTCCTATGTTATAGCTACTTGCTATGGTATTTAAATTGCTGGATATACACAATCAACTTTCTCACTTCTCTCCTTTTTTCATTTTAAATTTATTTTTATTTAATGCGCAATAAAAAGATTTCTATAAGTCTTTCTTAGGAAAACTCCATCCTTGACCAAAAGCCCTTCTTTCTGTATCTTAAAACTTACCTAAACATACAAAGTCTATTCTCAGATATCACCTTCCTAGTTAGTTTTCTAAATCTGCCTTTCTCTTTTGATGCCTTTACTTGCAGTGGCAGCATGACCGAGAATACAAGGGATGTCCCTAATGTGTTCAAGTTTTTTTTCAATAAGCTACTCAACCCTTGGTGGATGTTCCTCAGATTCTTGCTGGTAGATGATCACTCTTACTCTTTTATCATAGTGGATGAGTCACAGTTGACAGCTTTGATAAGTCTGGAATTCTCTCATATCCTAAAGACCTATGCAGGAAAGACAACTGTGCTTTCTATTTTCAATAGCAGGATGACAACTTGCTGCATCAGCGCTTCTTAGCAGGGAGGTACCATCTCCTACTACTCAGTATTATTTATTCTGACATTTGCTGAATGACCTCTCATCTAATAGATGGGTATATATGATTATTCCTTGAAGATATGCAACTGCTTCCTCTCCAGCCTCTTCCAACTCCATCCTCCATTCCCTTCTTGAGAAGACTAATTTGGAATGTAATAATTGCTATAGTTTCACTCTCCCAGGTCAAGGCTGGCTAAATATCCTACAAACCCTCCCCCTAATCCCTACTCTCCCCCCACACCTCCTGGAATCTAAGCCTATATCCTTGAAGGGTTGAGACATCTTTTTTTCCTACTTCTTTCATGTTGAGCCCTATTCTTGTATTTTCTTCTTCCCCATAACATTGTGATTTTTTGTGCCATTGAGCCAATTAACATCATTTATCTTTTACATAAAGACATTTAATTCAAAGATATAGCAAGAACTGCAGTACCAACACTCCCTTCCAACACCTCATGGGGCATATATTCCTATAACTCCTCAATTAATGGGGAGAATGGGTGCAGATTGAATGTAGTTTCTACCTAGCATCGGTTCCATCAATTTCACATCTACATATGGCACAGATGAGTCTTGCTATTTCTGGGCTGAGTCATCTTAGATCCTTCTGATCCTGGACCACCTGGTAGTTCAATCTCTTGCCTTCTCAAAATTTATATTCTCCATAACCTATGATCAGGAAAAAGTTAATGCAAAAAGGCTGGGATTTGCTGGGCACCTGTAACTTCCCACTTACTGCATACTCCTTTTCATCTCACCAGAACACCTCTAGGCAGGAAGAAGGGTTAGCGTTAGGGCACTAAGTCTTATTTTAGTGCCTTCTCCCTGAATCCATTAAAACTCAAACAGACCAGCATACCAACCTACATAGGAAGAACTGATGGGATGAAATATGTTTGGCATTCAAATGGTGTCATCCAACTGGTTGCATGATCCATCCAACTGGCCTATCAGTACCTATATCTGGGACAGGAACAAAAGATGAACAATGACCTGAACCCAGGTCCAATAGGATGAAGGGAGTAGATTTAGGGGTATTTGGAAATATACAGAGTATTTTTATTGTCTTCATGCTTCTCAAAGACTCAACTATAGAACAGAAATGTCTTCCTGATCATGCCACAAGACTGTAAACCTAAGAATGCTGCAGTCTCCATGGAACTAAAGTAGGAGAAGTGGAGACCACTCAAAGTGCAATTCAGGAAGCATGATAGAAGCCTGTGATGTCCTCCATGTAAGACAGAATGTCAAGGTTATCATTCAAGAAAATACATGAATAAAAAAGGGTAAAAGGAAGGGAAAGACCCCCTTCTTTTTATTTTGCTGAGCAAATGGTCTATGAACAATTCCCATCCGATGGACTAAAGTAAATTCTTCACTTATAACCAGTGAGATCATGTGATAAGTCATAGATATCCTTAGAATGAACTGTTCCTCTCCCCTCCCTGACCTGAATTTTCACAAAGTTCTTTAGAAGCATATCTTATTTGGCCTCTGCAACAACCTAATTCAAACGCATTATATAGTGAGGGAACAGGCAAGTAGAAGTTAAGTGATTAACCCAGTCATTCAGGCTGAATTTTAACTCAGATCATCCTAACTGTATGACAAGTACTCTATCCATTGTGCCTCCTAGCTGCCTTCATAAATATGTGTAAATGGAATCACTCATACTGGAGGCACTGAACTAACTGTTGAGGATACAAACAAAGACAAAAACACTATACCTGTTCTCAGTTCTCCAATTCAGTATATCTAAAAGCTCACAATCTCCTGGGAGAGACAACATATAAACAACTATGCCCAAGCAAATTAGATACTGGATATTTTGAAGATTTATTTCAGGGGTAGACATTCAGATCAAACTGGACTGGGAGAATTTGTGCAGAAAAATTTCTTGGTTGAGGTTTGAAGGATGAGGAAGGAAATATTTCAGATATAAAGCATAACCAATAAAAATGCTCAGTATCCAGAGGTGGAATGTCCTGAACAGGTGATAGCAAAGTAGCCAATGTCACTGGATTAAAAGAACATGGAGAGAAGAAGGTATAAGAAGGCTGAAAAATTAGGAAAGGGACAGGTTATGAAGTTCTTAAGAAACCAAATAGGATTTCATATTTATCTTGGTGATAGTAGAGAGCCATTGGAATTTATTGATTAGACAGAAGTGTTATGGCCAAACCTAAAGTTTTGGAAAATCAATTTGACATCTGAGTCAAAGAGGGATTAAAGTGGGGAGAGATTTGAGGTAGGCAATCACATCAATAACTATTGCCATAGTCCAGGAGTGTGGTGATAACGATCTGCACCACAATGTTGGTGATGTCAGAGAAGAAGAGACAGATTATGACTAGAGAAATGACAGAACTTGACCCCTGATTGAGCATAGTGGGTGAGAAAGAGGGAGGACATCTAAGTTGTAAGTTTGAGTGAGGATGTTGATACCTTTGATAGGATAAGGGAAGTTATAAAGAGGGAAGAATTGGAAGGGAAAGAGAATCAATTCAGCTTTGGACATATTGAGTTTAAGATATCAATGGAATATCCAATTCAATATATCTAAAAGGTAGTTGGAGAAGAGAGAGAAGTGAAGACTGGATGGGTAGATCTGCATGGAAACAATAATTGAATCTATAGGACCTTATGAGTTTATCAAGTGACATAGTCTAGAGAGAAAAGCAAACCGGGCCAGCACCCAGAACTTGCCAATCTTCCCACTCCCAGAGTGCATTTCCATTGTGAGCAGGCATGAAGTAGATGACAATCTGGCAAAGAAGACAAAGAAGGAATAGTCAGACAGGGAAGAGAAGAGCCATCAGTAGCAACAAAAACACAGAGGGAATCAAGTATCAAGAAATTGATTAACAGAACTGAGGGGGGCAGCTAGGTGGTGCAGTGGATAAAACACCAGCCCTGGAGTCAGGAGTATCTGGGTTCAAACAGAACTGAGGACCATAGAGCTGTCATGAAAGATGAGGGTTAATAAAAGAACATTAGATTTGGTGGTTGAGAGCATTAGTAACATTGGAAAGAGTAGTTTCAGTTGAATCATGAAGTTGGAAGCTGAACTGCAGAGAATTAAAAGGAGAGGAAGAATGTAGATGATTTTTATCAAGATGGAGGAGAGATATAGGATAACATGTTGGGTGGAAGGATAGATCATGGGAGGAATTTTCAAGGATGAGGAAGACAGGGAAGCAGTGGGTAAGGAGAGATTCAAGATTTAGGAGAGAATGGGGATGACAGGAGGGGCAATCTGTTGAGGAAGATGGAATGGAATGGGATCACTTGTACATGTGGAGAGGCTTGTCTTGGCAAAGAGAAAGGCCACCTCTTCTGAGATGGAAGTGAAAGAGAAGATCATCTTTGTGGTGTAAAATGAGAAGGAGGTGTCAAGAAGTCACTCTCAGAAAATGATCTTTTTTAGTGAGAGTAAGGGGAGGTATGGGAGGTTTGAGAAGGGATCAAAAAATTTGGAAAAGCAGCGGTAGTCAGTGGGATAGTAAAACAATTGTAATTGTCTTGCTACAGGGTGGACCCAATTGAGATTATGTAACATAAACTTGTAATGAATACAGTCAGCACAGTTACATGATTTTTTTCCAGTTTTGTAGGGTAGCATGTGAGTCAGATTGAAGGAAGTTGGTGGTAGGGGTGATCCTGGGTGGAGGCACTGGATGGGATATAGGGACAAGGAACTCAAGAGAAGAGAGCAGTGAAGAGTTGAACTGGAAAAGGGAAAGGAATATAACCAGTGCAGAGATGATGACCTGGGAAAGACCTGAGGGATGGAGGGATTGGATGAAGAACAATGTTTGGAGTTGTCAAATGTCAAATAGAAGGAAAGGTACATAAATGGTGTATTCACTTATTTTATATATATATATATATATATATATATATATATATATATATATATATATTTAATTATATATGTGTATACATACACACACACATATTTACAGACATAAATCTCCCATTATTAAACTTGCTAGGTTTTCTCTCCTGAGGCTTCATCGGCCAGGAGGAAACCAAGACAGAACAAGAAATGGAGGTTCAAGAACTGAGTTGAGTAAAACATTCAATGTAAGTACAGTTGCCTAACACCTTATAATGTTGAATGGCAATGGGACATATGAAAGAGTATATTTTCTATGAAATTTGTCCAAAACATTAGGGACACAATGGAGGAATCAAGGTGGATGCCCTGGGATGGGGGTAGGGAGGATGACAATGCTCCAGAAAGCATCCCACCTGTCCCCATCTGGCTGAACATAAGAGCTAATGGTGAACTTGGGCAAAAATAGCCTATAACAAGAAGTTGATTAATAGGATCAAAGACTGCAGAGAGGTCAAAGAAGATGAGAGTAAATCAAAGGAGACTGGACTTGGTGATTGAGATCATTAGTAATATTGAAGAGAATAGTTTTATTTGAATGATGAGACTGGAAGCTGAACTGCAGTTGACTTTATCAAGATAAAGCATATCTTATTTGGCCAGTGTAGGTGGTTATCTTCTTTGTACCTTAGAATCATAAAGCATTCTTCTGAGCTCTCTCCAGGTCACAGAGACAACCCATGTCAAAGGTGTGACTTGAACTCAGGTCCTCCTTGCTCCAAGGTTAACTCTCTATTCATTATGTCAGGAGGGAACCCCTGTTTGGGGTCTGCAATGAAGGTTTCCAGGATGAGGTGAGAGCCTGGGGATAGAAAAGGGAAAGATGAGAATGAAGCCAGTGAGTAGGTGAAGGACCTACTTAAAGTTGGAAAGGCAGCTTCCAAGAATAAGATGTCTGTAACTTGAATAAGCAATAGGGACATATTAGAGGTTACAGACCCAGATCTGATGTGAGATTGGAGGGAGGAACCCAGTTCACAGTCTCTTGCCATGGTCCAAGCCAGAGGCAATGTTGAACTAAGCCTGGACTAAGAGGTAGAAATCCTCAAAATCTTGGGCAGTCCACTGCTCTGCCAGAACCTGCAGTCAATATCCATTTAGTAAGCCAGCTCTGTGCTAAGCATTCTCCTTGCTCCAAATCTTGGAAGTTGAAGGACCAGGATGGAAGGGGTAGTGCAATCCCTGATTATGGGGACTGGGGATTACACATGGCCTGGGTAATCTCTCCTTGAGTCTTATCTGTGAAATGAAGGGATTCCAGTGTTTTCTCCTATTCTGTATCTTAGGAATCTTTAAAATAGAGTAATGGTGCTTTGAAGTCCATGTCTTGCACTTTATGATTTTCCTGACCTTGAGTAGGGTCATGATTAGTTCTCTTTTGGAGTCTCATTTTCCTCAACTGTATTTTGAGGGACTTATGACTTCTTGCTCCAGCTCAAATTTCTATGAGTAATGGTGGTGTTTCCCAGGGGAAGTTGGGTATCAGCTGGAAGCTAGATTGGCAGTAAGAGCCAAGGAGGCCCTTTTTGGCTTATCTGACACTCTGGGGTTTTCAAAAACCCCTGGTACTTCTCCCCTCAAGAGGCTGGGAGAAGACAGGTGGATCAATTGGCAAATTCCCAAATCTCTGAGCCACTTGTGTCTGCACTGAAGTAGGGCACCAGGTCCCTTGCCACAGAAGTTGACTTCCCAGAAGTTGAGCACATACAGCCAGGGAGAGCCTAAGGGTTCAGCTGTCCCCCTGAGGCTGCTTGTTCTGCAGGCTCAGTGGAGCAGGCTAGGGAGGGACATAA
Organism: Macrotis lagotis; assembly: GCF_037893015.1. Lineage (NCBI taxonomy): Eukaryota > Metazoa > Chordata > Mammalia > Peramelemorphia > Peramelidae > Macrotis > Macrotis lagotis. Next base: position 128,094 of record NC_133664.1, on the reverse strand, counting down.
AGACCTTGCCAGGCCCACTGGGGCCAACAATGCCACTACTCCTTGGCCCTGGGTTGTTGCTTCTACTCCTGCTGTTTCCCTCTACCAATGCCAGCCTTCATCTGAGCCATGGCCTCAATAGAGAGAAGCCGGACTTTCAGAGATTAGGGGACCTTATCCTGGGAGGTATCTTTGCTGTTTGTAGCCATCCTCACCAATTTCTTCCCCAAGGGATTCTGGGTACCCAGTCAAAGCCAGAGAGGTAAGCCAAGACAGGACAAAGAAACAAGGAGAGATGGGAGTGCCAGACACATAAGAGACTGAGTGCTAATGGCAATGTTCTTGTATTCCCAACTATGTATCTTCAAAGAGTCTCTTGGTTTCAGAGCTAAGGTTTGTAGATTGGTAAGGATCATAGAACTCAAGTAGTATCATTTTTAAAGAGGAGTTAGTTAAGATCCAGGAAAGAGAAGGGAGCTGACTGAAACACAAAGGTCAGGGTTGAAATTGGTCAAATAACCCAAATTTCAGACTAGTTCTAGGCCACTTTACAATGATCCTTTTTTTTTCCAATCCCAATTCTCCATCCCTCAAAATGAGTCATTGGTTCTCTTGGCCATGTCCTTCTATATGTTCCCTATATTTGGTCAACTCCTAGCATGACTCAATGAGATTGCCTCTAACCCCAAACTAAATGGATTTATTTTTTACATTTCCCTACTTCCAATCTGAGAGTTCATTATTTCCAGGTCTTTAGCTAGGTATTTGGGAGCCTAACCCTGGAGATGAAATACACCAATAAGTCAGAGGTAAACATCAGCAGGCATTTGATCATGAGGGAGGGAGAAAGGGTGAATAAAACCAACTCTAGTCTTGCAGGAGTTGTGTTTGTACACTCTAAACATCAGTGCCCTGGTCATGGCTTTAAGGCAAATAAAGGAAAGCTGCCCCAGGCCACCCCCAAAGCAACTCTTGGGTGTGAGCAAATGGTTAAAATGTCCTGCAGGGTCTCATATTTGGTGGCATGTCCCTCTCTCCTGCCATTCCCTAATGTCTGCAGACTCAGTAATCCCTCATCCATGCTTAGATAGCAGCCAAACAGGTCTAGGGATACATCTTTCCTTTATTTGCCTTCTTTATTCCTCATTGGCACACAGTGTTACCACACTGAACCATGCCACCAATCTCTCCTCAAATTCCAGTTTTGTTGTATGGCAGCCTCAGTCTATTTCCGGAGTAACCTGACTTTGTTCCTTCTAGGCTCACATTTCCATAGTGTCCTGGAAGTGACCCAATCTGAGACTGCTAAAGCGCTTCAGTCAGTCTCCTGTGATCCTCTCTAAGCAGGCAATCTTTTTTCAGATGATATGAAAGGATTGCACTCCCCAGAAAAAACTTCACTTGCCTTTTCTTTCTCTCCTTTGATTATCCTTTTCACAGTTTGGTTCCTCAAAACCTCAATGTAGACACATTCCTTCCTTCTTCTCTCACTCAGTTCCTGACCCCTTTGATTCTGCTATCTGATGGTATCTCTCAAATGGAATTGCTCTCCCTAAGGGTTAGGGTTAGGAGTGGCCAAATCTTTTCTCAGCTGTCATCCTGATGACCTCTATATCATTTGTTCTCCTTTTGACTACTCTCTCTGAGATGATATTACAGCAGTTCACTGTGGTTCTGCCATCTCTGTCTACTTTTTCTCAGCTTTATTTACTGGATCATAATCCATGTCATGATCACAAAATGCCATGGCCTTTTCCAGGGTCCTCTTTTCTTTCTGCCATTTCTGTGATCTCATTACTTCCATGGGTTCATTGAATATATTTGTGAAGATGACTCGCAGATCTATTTCTCCATCAGTGAACTGGTCCCCTGAGCTCCAGGACTGTATTACCAATTGCCTTTGAGACATATCAACCTAGGTATCCTACAGGCAACTCTCTCAAAGCAAAATTTATCATCTTTTCTGCAAAATGCACCCCATATTCTCTGAACTTTCTTCTTTCTATGGTGGTCCTATTATCCTTTCAGTAAAACAAATGGGCAACTTTAGTGTCATATTGGACTCTTTTTTCCTCTCACAATTATCTTCCAGGCAATCATTGAACATGTTTCAAGGGGAGGCAGTATATTTTAGTAGGAAGGGTATTGGCTCTTGATTCAGATGATTTAAATTCAAATCCAGAAATTTGCTAAGTGTTTGCCTTTTGGCAATCATAACTTCCCAGGGGTTCAAGTTCCTTATTGGAAAAATACTAGTTTTCTTGTTGGAAAATGGTGAGGAGGGGAGGAAAATGTAGGGATGGGTTGGATTATATTTCCTTGGAAATTCCTTCTAATCCTAAATTTATGATCTTGGAATCTTCTAGATTATATTCATACATTATTATTTCCATCTGGAACTTTCTTCTCATCCCACCCCATCACATTCTATCATCATCATCATCACCACCACCACCCCCACCACCCCCACACAGACATCTTAATTTTGGTACTCACTGCACTGTTTCCATAGCCTGACTCTAACCTCTTCTACTCTCCAGTCTAAGAGCCCCACCAATGGCAAGTCTGACAATGCCACTCCGTTGCTCAAATGACTTCCTAGTTCTCTGAGATCAAACCCAAAGCCCTTTAGCATGACAGACCTTTTACAGTCTGCCTCTAGTCCTGCCCTTCATACCTTCTTCCATCTAGTTGCCTTGGCCTTGACTTTCTCCCCTGCCTAGAATGTACTTTTTCTTCCCTTCTGCCTCTTGGAATGCCTTAGGTCCCCCCAAGCCCAACTCAAATAGCACTTTCTCCATGAGAGCCTTGCTGATTGGATCTCTCCACAATCATTCCCTTGTGTTTGCTTTGAATGTTTGGCTGCTTACAGATAGAATATAAAGTGGGGAGGTAGGAAGGATAGTTTGTCTCCATATCCCCAATGTTTAGCATAGAACCTAGTGCATGGGAGATGTTTAATAAATGGGACAATTCCACAGGAGTCAGAGGATAGATGGCCTTCTGTCAAGGGTATTGTAGTGCCCCTAGGCACTGCCTCAAAGTCTAATTGGTGTTGGATGAGGTGCCTACTATCCATTCCACTTTGGGTTTTCTGTGATATGGGAGAGATTACCCTGTCCATATGGTTGAAATCTGTCTAACCTAGGTTCTCCTCCACTCATTACCGAATGGTCCAGAGTTTTGTCTTCACCATTGAAGAAATCAACATTAACCCTCATCTTCTTCCTAACTTCACTCTGGGCTTTGCCATCTGGGACTCTTGGAGCTCTGAGTCAGGTGCTTTGTGGGCAACAATGGCCTTGTTGACTGGTCAGGGCTACCTCATCCCTAACTATAGTTGTGCTATGCCTGAAGCCTCCCCCGGCTGCCATTCTTGGAGAGGATCAGTCTGCACTGTCCATCCCCATGGCCACATGGCTGGGTCTCTACAGGATTCCCCAGGTAAGTGCCCACCTCATTCTCTGACTGCCCATCACTAAGTTCTTCCTCAAACCTCCTCTCCTTTCAAAGGTACTCCTTAGAAACCGATGATGTGGGTGGCTAGGTGGCGCAGTGAATAGAGCACCAGCCCTGGAGTCAGGAGTACTTGAGTTCAAATCTGACCTCAGACACTTAATAATTACCTAGCTGTGTGGCCTTGGGCAAGCCACTTAACCCCATTTGCCTTGCAAAAACCTAAAAAAAAAGACTGATGATGCCCATTTCTAAAATTTCCTACTCTTTTCAGACTTCACATCTTACTTCCTTTTTTGCCTCCTGTGATTCCAAAAAAGAGTAGCTGAACTCACTATTTTATTTGTCTGAACTTCAGTTTTCTCATCTGTAAAATCTGTAAAAAAGCAAAACAAATCTACCCTTTCAAGTTTAACTAGATGATTTCTAAAACCTCTTCTCACATCCCTCCCCCCCCAAATTCCTCAAGCAAGGAAAGAGACCTGATAGGATTCTAATTGATCTTGGTAGACTGGGCCATAGCTAATATGGTGAAGTTTATTAGTCAACAAGAATGTAAAGTGCCTGGCACCTATTGGACATTTAATCAATGTGGGTTGATTGATGTGAGTTAAGGAAAAACAAAGTTTTACTTAGCCAAGAAAATTGAAAGTCAGGTTTGAGAGGGATCCATCAGAAAGCCCAATCCACCCACACTGGGGGTTTTAATTGACTGACAGGTGAAAGGGCATCCACCATCAGATGGGGGAGCCAGAGAAACTGGTGGGATGAATCCTGGGCTCTCCAAGAGAGGGAGAGCAATTAGAATGGGGGCTCCTGGAGATCAAGGACTGGGGGTTGGGTCTTTGTCTGCTTGTTACTAAGCATTTGTTCCCTGATAGAAAAAGTGACAGCACTGGAGAATTGAAAGAGAGCCCAGTAGACATCAATTCCAAGCCAGACCTAAAAGTCATGCCTGGTGAGTGACCAGCCTCACACCTTCTTGTATCACACCTCAGAAAGAGGATTAGGAAGGAAGCACTATTCTAGGCTCTGGGCTGATGCCTTATGGTCCTTCAGTTGCGCCTCCACTCTAGTCCAGAACAGAGAAGAGTAGGAATCGGAAAATGGCCTTAGGCAGGGTGGTTGTTGTCCAGGAATTTCAGGCATGTATGACTCTTTGTGACCCCTTTTGAAATTTTCTTGGCATAGATACTGGGAGTGGGTTTGCCAGCATATTTGGCAGATGAGGCAAACAGTGACTTGCTTAGCGTTATACAGCAAGTAAATGTCAGGCCAGATTTGACCTCAGGAAGATAGTCTTTCTGTTTCCAGGTCTTAGAATTCTATCCTCTAAACCATCTAGCTGCCCTTAGCAGGCAGAGAGGGAATTAGTGAACTCAGTTCCAGGCCTCAAACATTACATAAGGTCATTAGGAAACTTGAAGCTTTCATAGACAAATTGGTCTACTATGGCATGGAAGGGTGGTCTAGAGAGGGAACCTGAAACCCATGCCCCTACACACAGCAACCACAGTCATCATCTGGGTCATCCCAATCTCTTCTCTGCAAGTCACTTTGTGAGAAGGTGCAGGCCCTAAAGAAATGGAGAAGCCATGGCAAGAGTACCATGAGGATCCTCACTCCATTTCCAGGAGAAGTCTTGGACGACACTTACAGGTTTCTGGTTCTCAGTTTGCACATCTGTAAAAAAGAAGAAATTGGACTTGTGGAGCTTCTAAGTATTCTACTCCCCCATTTCCCCCAGCTCAACCTCACTTCAGTGCTAATGAAACATTTTTTAGGGCAACTGGGAGATTACTTGAAGGCCAGAGGCAGCAGGGGCTCAGGGGGGGTCTGGAGCTGGGGTATCAATCTTGATATGGAACCTTTCCTCTTGTTCCCAGGTGAGCTATGGTTCCACTGTGTCAGTCCTCAGTGACAAGAAGCTCTTCCCCTCCTTCCTTTGCACTCTGGCCCCTGACAATGCTTGGGCTCATGGGATGGCACGCCTGTCAGTCCACCTGGCCTGTTATGCAGTGGGGCTTGTGGCCCAAGATGATGAGTATGGGCAGCGTGGAGCGCAAGCTTTGTGACTTGAGTTGGAGGCGGCTGGCCTGTGTGTGTATGTGGTCGCTGAACTTCCCAGTTCTGGGAGTCCAGAGAAGCTGCATCAGGCGGCTAGCACCCTGACCATGGCCCAGCCCTGTGTCCTCTTAGTTTTCTCTGGTGCCCAGTAGCTACTGCTGTTGGCAACTGAGCTGTACCGCCAGGGAGTCAGCCAGGGCCGTCTCTGGATTAGCAGTGAAGTCTGGGACCCAGTGCTGCTGGATACCTTGTCTGTGGGTCAGACCCTGAATGGGGCACTTGCCTTCTCTTCCCATCGTGGGGGCATCCTTGGCTTTGCTGACTTCCTTGGGCATCTGCACCCAACCCGCAGCCCAGAGGACAAGTTTCTGGTGCCCTTCTGGGAGGAGACATTCCACTATCGCTGGTTCCCCAACTCATCCTCTCCTGCTTGGGTTCCGATGGTAGGAAGAGGAGAACCTGGAGGACAGTTAGGGGGAGAGGCAGAAGGAAGAGCAGAGACTGAACCCCACTTTGGAAGGGGCACACCCCTTTGCACTGGAGAAGAGACTCTTCAGGGTCAGGACCTCTCCTATATGGACATGAGTGATCTGAGTGTGACTGATGCTGTGGTCAATACAGTGAGCAATGTGGCCCATGCATTGCATGACATGGCCACCTGTGAGGCTGGGACTGGGCCCTTGGTGGATGGCCAGTGTGCAGACATACCCCATTTTCAGCCCTGGCAGGTAAGAGGCCTCTGAAATAAACTCCACCTCCCCAGGAATCCTTTCCCCAGAACCTTAGGCTTTTTCTAGCTTCTTCCCTCCAGGTTCCTTTACCATTTCCTTTCATTCTCGTCAGTCCCCTAATGTGGTACAGTAATAGGGTAATGTGGACTGGTGACGGAGAAGGGAAACTTGGTTCCAGATCCAAATTCACATTTGACAAGTACTAGGGTCCTGGAAAGAGTCAAACAGACTAAATGTCAATGAAGGAGAGGTGCTGGTCCATTGGATGGTTTCACAAATCAACCTCAAAGGATAAAGTGATTGGGTATGTGAGTAGAGAGCTCAGTGGGTTGCTTTCCCTTAGATAGGGCATGCTGGCTGATGCTTTGGTGGTTTGAGATCTAGAGGCAGGAATTAGTCCAAAATGCTTGAAACTCAGGATGCCACGGGCAAAGAGGGCTGCCTCTCTTTCTATATGGTACAAAAATCAACTAACAGACATACTTACTCTGGCCTTCCTTCTTTTCCCCTCTCAGTCTTCCTCTTTCATGTCCTTCTCCCTCTACTCCTTCCCTTCCTTTTCTCTACCTGATTCTTGTTCTCTTCTCACTTCTTTTCCATTCTTGCCTCATCTGTCAGTCATTCAAAGATGATCACACAGCAGAATGGACTTGTATCTTAGTGAAGTCTCAGAGTAAACTTCTACCTGGAACTGCTTTGACATTGATAGGTTTTCAGCATTAAACATAGCTGAGTTGCACATATCCCCAAAAGAAGCTACAGCCTTGCAGATCATCCCATGGAGGAGCTTAAGCACTAGCCTTGTACTAAAAAAAAGATTGGGAGAGGAGGTGGAGAGAAGAGCAAGGGATGGAAGAGAAAGAGAAAAAGGGAGTGATAGAAAGAGTTGGTCTGTTAGGTTTTTCTAACCCTCTTCTCTCTTCAATCACTTACATTAGCCAAACAGCTTGGCACTGGTCCCAGGCTCTGAAACCAGGCTAAAACCTCTTCAGAGATGCTCCTATCTGCCTGTATCGAAAGATCCTTGGCTATTAATCTTTCTTGTTCTTTGGGAAAATCACCTAATTAAGAACTCTTGAACAATTCTCCTTCTGACCCTTTTAATTTGCTCTTAGATTATTGTCTTTGAGTGTGAGAGATTCAGGGATTCACCTCCCTCTTACATATAGTCTTAGTTGTCTTGGGGTTCAGGGACTTGTCTAACTTGGTCCAAGCAGAATGTCCCCGCCTAGGAGGACCTGAGTTCAAATCTAGTCTCAGATATTTGATACTTACTAGCTATATGCCCTTGGATAAATCACTTAACCCCAATAACCTTGCATCTGGGGTCATCTCCAGTTATCCTGACCCATATCTGTTCTCAGGTCCCAGATGGTTCCAAAGGAGAAAGTGAGGCTAATAACTTAACACAGTACCCTCTCACTCCAATCCAACTCACACGCATGTCATGGCATAACTTCCCTGGTGTCATGGTCTTCTTTGAGAACAAAGGACAAACATCCTCACCCCCCTTAATACAGTCTTAAAGATTTTTTCTCAGGGAGCTGAGTTCAGGACCATGCTCCTTGATATACAAATTATGAAGGAGATTTAGATAGGCATTAGCAAAGGGAGTTTCCATGACAAAATTTCCCTGAACTTGAATTTTCATAGCCTTCCATCCAGTGATGTGCTTGGAAATAATTAAAAACTTGCTCCAGAGGCAGCTACATGGTACAATGGATAGAGCACTGGCTCTGGAGTCAGGAGGACCTGAACTTCAGACGCTTAATAATTATCTAGCTGTGTGACCTTGGGTAAGTCACTTAACCTTGCAAAAAACAAATAAAAAAACTGGCTCTCAAAAAAAATGTGGGGAAGACATACTTTAAAATTTCATCTTTGTTATGAAGAATTTCTCTATCACTCTCAAGCATGGACATTGATCATACTTTAGTGCCCAGCACTTAATATGCTGGGGGGAGTCTTCCCCATCTGGAGTGACTCCCTGTCACTTTCCACCTTTCATCCTTCTTTCTTCTTACTCCAATGCTATTAGAGCTTCCAACTTCTTGGAATGAATTGATAAGCCTCCATCCCTGGATAGGAACCTGTCATTGCCATATTTCAAGTTTTCATTTAAAGCTAGACACTCCCATCCAAGTTTCAGAGAGGAGTTTCAGCACAGATTAGTGGCTAGAGGGCTGACCCCCATGTCAGTAATATGTGAGTCCATATTCCAACTCAGTCACATATCTCTGTGGCTCTGGCAATTCTCTATGACTCTAAGTCAAAAGAAACTGCCAACTTGTTTTGATCCTAGGCCTTTCCTCACAATATCCATGACCAAGGACCTCCTTAGCAGCTAGCTTTCTCTCCGCCCCCCAAGATGGAATTACAGAAAAAGAAATCCTCATCTGTGAGTGTGTCTCTTCAGACTCCCTCACCTTTTATGAGTAGCTGGGAGGAAAATGACACCTGAGCTTTGAAGCTCCCCCAAATCCTGAGCAATGTCTTTGACTTTCTAGCAGCCTTAGCTCCCATATATCTCTAGTACCAGTCCACATGGACTGCTCACCAGATTTGAAAAGTCCTGATCCATTGTCTGACCTAAAATTTTCCATAGTGAATGTCAGGCTAATACATGCTTCCTTTAAAATTCTCTGACAGGGGATACCTAGCCTCTGCTGGGCAGAAGTCACTTAGCCCTGAGGGAAGGGCAGGCATAACAGGTTGGTCCCTCTCTCCATATTGCAGGAAGCACATCTTCAATCTAGGAGCAGAATCCTAAATATGGAGTCAGAGGAGACTGGCTTAAATCCTGTCTCTGCTGTAGCTCTGCTCCCTATTCCCTATGGGATCTCAGACAAGTCCTCATTCTTCCCTAAATCTTGAAATATTCTCCCTTTAAAGGAGTTGGACTCTGTCATGAATCCCAGAAGGCTAGATGACTCCTAACCCTTCTCTTTACTTCCTTTCTTTTGAGGTGACCCGATATTACAAGGCACTTTGGGATGATAAAATCTCAAGAAAGTCCCTTTATAGAAAGACTTTATTTGGAGTTTTAAGACCTCCAAACTATGGGCAGTCCCCCCTTCCTCACTTTTCAAATAACTATGGTCTCCTTTTTTATTGTCCTCATGGCAATAGGGTATGTAAGAAGAATTACAACTATTTATGAATGGGGAGCCTGAAACTTGGGGAAGGGGAAGTAACTTGAAATTGGTCACATACAGTGTCAGAGCACGAGTGGGAATTCCTGTCACATCTTCTATCTTAGCCTTCAGCTTAGGTCTTTTTCCACTGTTGCCTTAGCTGTGTCATTCCTTTCATGAATGATAAGGAAACACTTGGGCATGGTGATGAATGTTGCTACTTGTGAGCCAAGGGACTCCTAGAAAACTCTGCAGCAGAAGAGTGATGGGACTGAAAAAGAGTTGTGTTCCCTATGGCCTATGCTGCTATCCCCAAATTTCTACCCCTAGCTCCTGTATTACCTGAGGAGAGTGAGATTCCGGAATAACTATGGGGAAGAGGTGCTTTTTGATGACTTTTTGATGACTTTGGTGACTTTTGGGGTATATATCTGATATATGGATGGCCATGTGTCAAAAGATATTGCACAATGTAATATGTTTTAGGACAAATTACTTTCTAGAATGACTGGAGCAGTTCATGGCTCCACCAACAGTGCATCACATACCAGTTTTTCCACAGCCCCTCCAACATTTGTCATTTTCTGTTTTTGTCAATTTTACCAATCTAATAGGTAGGAGACAGAACCTCAGAATTTGTTTTTTTGTTGTTTTTTTGAATTTGAATTACAAGTAACTTACAATACTCTTTCTCACATGGCATTGATAGCATAGAATTCTTCCCCCAAAAGCTGCTTATTCGCTGCCCTTGATCAACCAGGGAATGATTTTTATGTAATTTCAGCCAGTTCCCTATATCTCTATCATCTCTATCTCTATCTCTATCTCTATCTCTATCTCTATCTCTATCTCTATCTCTATCTCTATCTCTATCTCTATCTCTATCTCTATCTCTATCTCTATCTCTATCTCTATCATCTCTATCTCTATCATCTCTACCTCTATCTATTTATATCTTTATCTATCTCTATCTATCTATCTGTCTATTTGATTTTTGCAAGGCATTGTGGTTAAGTGACGTGCCCAAGGTCATATAGCTAGGTAATTAGTGTCTGAGGCTGTATTTGAGCTCAGGACATCCTGACTGCAGGGCTAATGCTCTATCCATGCTGCCATCTAGCTGATCACCCTCCCTTTTTATCTTAAAAGTAAAATTCTTTACCACAATTATTTTTTCCACTGAGATATCTTTAAATTTAATATAACCTGAATTTCAAGACTGAGGTAATTTGTGAGCTGTTGCTAAGGCACAAGGTGGCGTGTGAGCTTTGAAGAAGAGAGACATTATTCATTCCCTCTTTCAGAACATCTGTGTTCTTAGAGAATCCTGTGGAGAGTCACAGACCTAGTATCATAGAAGTGTAGGGTATTCCCTGCTTGCCTCCTTAGAAATTAAAAAACTTTCCTTTAGGACAGATGGGGGCCTCTCTCTTGGCTGAGCTATCTCATTCATTTGTGTATTTCTGGTATCTATAGAAATTCTCTGCTCTCAAACTGAGCAACTGGGTTTCCTCACAATTGCTTTTTTTTTTGATGCTCTTTTGAGGAACTAGCATCTTGTGGGAAGGAGTCAAACAAGTGTATATAAACTCTGTTAAAAGGTTGCTGCACAGAAGCACTTGAGACCGAAAAAATCATGTATCTATCCCAGCAAAATTTAGAGGGAAAGAGAATTTTAGTCCAGGCCCGAGTTGGCAAAATCTTGCTCCCTTCTCTGGTTATCCTCCAGATATGAAGCAGAGGCTTCTTTGGAAAGGCATGGGCCATGTGCCAGTCATGACTCCTGAAAAAACCCCATTGAGGTAACCTAAATGGAACTCTAGGTGGCACCCACCCTCCTCTGTAACCCTCTGGAGACCCAGGGATCAGGCTGCTACCCTAAGACCAAGGCCAAGCCTGCTACTTGCCCCCTCCTCCACCATGGCCCCTTCTTTTCAGCAGATGCTCCAGAGTGCAAGAAGTATCCTGAAGATGTCTTGTGGCCCAGCCCATCAAGGGATCACTGTGAACTGCAGCCTGATGTCTTCCTCTGATTTGAGAAACCCCTCGGGGCTGTTCTGGCCTCTCTGGGGGTCTCAGTGTCTTTGGCCACAGCAGTGGTCCTGGTGATCTTTGTGTGCCACCACCATACTCTCCTTGTGTGGGCCAACAGCCCAGGCCTCAGCACCCTCCTGCTCACCTCCTTGCTCCTCTGCAGTCTCAGCTCCCTTCTCTTCATCAGTCGCCGAGGTCACTTCAACTGCCGACTCTGCCAGGTGGCCCTCAGCCTGACCTTCACCTTGGCAGTCTCCTGCGTGTTAGCCAGGATGGCTGCTGTTCTTCTGGCCTTCTGAGCAGTTGGACCAGATGGCCCCCTGGGGCCTGGCCTGCCTCGGGCCATGGTGGTGGGGCCCCTTGTGGCCCAGGTGTGCATGTGTGTTGTCTAGTTAGGGGTTGCCCCCCAAAGCCAGAGCAGTAGCACATCATTGGCTCCCAACACAGTTTCCCCCGAGAGTCATGAGGCCTCCCTTCCTGGCTTCTGGGGCACCCTGGGTGTCCTGGCTTTGGCAGGCTTTTTTTTTTTGGACCTTCTGACACACCAGCTTCCAGGTGGCTTTTGTGAAGCCCACTTTCTCATGCTCAGCATGGCTGTATGTGTGAGCGTTTGGCTTCCTTGCCTGCCCAGATCCACAGCCAGGGCCATGCCTTCAGCATCCTGGCCTCCAATGCCGCTCTGCTGGGCTTCATCTTCCTACCCAGGTGCATCATCATCCTGCTCCAACCCCATAGGAACAACAGGGCTTGGCTCATGGGGAGACCTCCTGCAAGATGTCTCCCTCCCAGCTCCAGGTGAGAGGCCTCTGCTTGGAATGAGTCAGAGCCAAAGTCAGGAGCAGCCTGGGGTCCAGTTTCTGGCCTTATAAGCCCTAGTGAGGTACTGTCTCTCCCTGGCCCTCAAGTTCCTTATCTGTGAAATGGGGATGTCTGTTCATGGTAGATGGGGGGGGGGGAGTATGCTCTGCAAACATTCGATCCTAGTTTAAGTGTGGTTGAAGTGGGTGGTAAAGGGAGTAGGATATAAGAGCCCTTCTTCTAGGCCAGGGAGTCTTGGTGCTGGTGGGGTCAGTGGCCCAGCCCCTCAGAGCTCCCAGTGCCTCACTCCAGAACTGCCTCTGAGCTCCTGCCACCCTCATTGCTTAAGCATGTGGTCTTTTTCTTCACTATCCCATGCCAGGAGAACAGGTCTCAGCTCCCTTTTCTCTTACAACTACTTTCACCATTTGCAGCCATTGCCTCTCTGGGACCTTCAGCCTTCTTCTCTTCATCCTTGTGACCTCCCTGGTGTCCCACCTGGACAAGGCAAGGTCTTAGCCTGCCTGAGACCAGTGGCCCAGATCCTAGACCTGGGACATTTTCTCTTCCATGGAAGGGACCAGGCTATTAGCAACTACCAATTCTGAGCAGGCAGTTGGCAGGGGCTAGAGATGCAAAGAGAAGAGAGACATAGGAATGTTCTCAATTAACAGAAAACAACTAATACCAGGAAGCATTTCCATTGTCTCTCAGGGTTGTCAAGCTTTACAGGCATCATCTTATTTGAACTTCACATCAACCATGTAAGGCTGTACTATTGTCCCCAATTTACAGAGGAAAAAAACTGAGGTTTAGAAAGGCTAAGGGATCTCTTATCCTAAGTGACCTAACCTATAGTCATAAGGTTGAGAGGTGTTGAAGGGAATATGAGAACTCACATTTCTAATTCTTAATCCAGTTTTTTTGCTACTGTTTACCTAGGAGTATGCATGGGACAGCCCTAGGGCCCTGCCCTAGATTCTACCCAGGATGGAAAAAACACAGAGAAGTAAATGCAAAATGCTGAGAGCTAGCTCTGGGCTAACCTTAATTATTGGGACTTGGGAGAGGGTTTACAGGAGAAAAACTGAAGTTTAAGAGAAAAGATTTTCCCTTTATGAGTGTCAGAGACCACACTTAGAAGCATAGACATGAAAAGGCCACTGAGAACAGTTTTTTCTTTTTCCAAGTGGACCCTGAAATGCTTCTCCTTATAGAATCCAAGAAATGAAGTGTTCTAGCAGAGAGATAGCAGGATCTCTCGACAAGGAAGAGAGAAGGTGATGTGGAACTTCCTCATCAGGACAGGCACAAGCGATCTAAAGGAAATTCCATGAAGACTTTGTGAGAGTGTGAGAGATGGAAGGAACAACCAGGGAACTGGACAAGAAGTTGGTTAATCAAAGCAAGATTTATGGCGTTCAACAGGAAGAGTAAGTCTCTGAAGGGAGCAGAACCAAGAGAACATTGTTCACAACAGTGTGAGTTGATCACCTGTGATGTAGGGAGCTCTTCTCAGCAGTTCAGAGAGCTAGGGCAACCTGGGAGACTACTATGGACAATGCCATTCATATCCAGGCAAAAAAACCAAACAAACCAATTCCTTATTCTGGGCAAGCCATTTAATCCTTTTTGCCTCAGTTTCCTCATCTGTAAAGTGAATTGAAGAAGGAAATGACCAGTAGTAAAATTTGAGAAAGCATCAGGATTAGAATGTTTTCTCTAAGAGCTAGGATATTTACATACGTATTTGGTCCACTTCCAAATGTTTCTAATGAGAAATTCAACTTTAAGTATGTTTTTATAATAAATTCTCAAAATTGGATTAAGAAATACACATATAAGATTGCAATAACTCTAAAGAAAGTGAAATCATTTTCCAATTGTACAATATTTTAAGAAACAGAAGGCCTCATTCTCCAAGTCAGGTCCTCATGAATTTTTTTTTTTTATGATCCTTCCTTCAGTCTATTGATAGCACTCTCCATGTCAGGTATAAGTTTAGGTGAAGATAGAAACAGAAAATGATTTTTTTATTTAAAAAACCAAACAAACTGACATTCTTTGAAATTTCATGTGAATTGTGGATTCCTAATTTGATGTTTTTCTTCTGGCCCTGTTGTTAATGGGAACAGAACCATAATGTTCGAGCAAATTTTCACTATATATATATATATATATATATATATATATATATATATATATATATATATGTATATATATATATACATATACATATATATATATATATATATTAGTTACTGAAAAACCAAATTTTGGAGGTTGTACCAAATTGTATTCAGTATTGGTATTGACAGATTTTAGAAGAATTATCTAGGAATATCAGATTGGCCAATATGACTAGAAAGGAAACTGGTCAATGTTAGAGGGGATGTGGGAAAACTGCGATACTGATGCAATTATTGGTGGAGTTGTGAACTGGTCCAACATTTCTGGAGAGCAATTTGGAATTAGGCCAAAAGGGCAATAAAACTGTAGATACCTTTTGATCTAGAATACCACTACTGGGCCTGTAAACTGAAGAGATCATGAAAAAGAGTAAAAGTCTCACATGTACAAAAATATTCATAGCAGCTCTTTTTGTAATGGCAAAGAATTGGAAATTGAGGGGATGCCCACTGACTGAACAAATTGTGGTGGATGTTTGTGATGGAACACTATTGTTCTATAAGAAAATGAAGGATGATATTTCAGAAAAGCCTGGAAAGACTTGCATGAATTGATGCTGAGTGAAGTGAGTAGAACCAGAGGAACTTTATACACACTTATAATAACATGGAGCAATGATCAACTAAGATGGACTTGTTCATTTCAGCAGTACAATAATCAAAGACAATTTAAGGGGACTTGGGATAGAAAAAAATTCATATTTAGAGAAGGAATTGTGGAGTTTAAATGAAGACCAAAGCTTAATATTTTCAAATTTTAGATGAAATATACTGATTAAACAGAATTTGAGAATGAGTTACAAGGAGATTTCATGTTAGTTATTATTGATGGTCATTATTGTTATTAGACTCTATATTAATTGTTGTACAAAGCTATCCCTGAGGATGATTCTTGTTATTTTGGTGTAGAATGCTGATACCAAACATATTTTTAAAAAAATGGATGAATTTGGTTTATAGTCATTCATGGTGGGTACATGTATCAAGGATCCATACAGGGAATTGTGAGTATCCTGTTTCACATCAATCAGTTGCCAAGACTTATGTATTTCATCTTGGCAACATCTTCTGAATACACCACCTTTTCTCTATTATACCATAGCTCCCTTTGGATTATTCTAATCACCTTCTGGTGGGGTGGTCTGCCTCAAAACTCTCCCCATTCCAATGGGGAGCTTCCAAACAAAGTGATTTGCCTAGATTGCAGTTCTGACCAGGTCACTCCCCTACTCAATAAACTCCAGTGACTCCCTATCACCTCCAGGATCAAATAGGAAATCCTCTTTCATCAAAGCTCTTAACAACCTCAACATCACCTACTATTCAAGTTTTCTTAAACTTTACTTCCTGTCCCCTATTCATTGATCTGATGACAACTGAGCTCCTTGCTGTTTCTGGGAAAAGACTCTTATCTCTCAGCTCAGGGGATCCTCCCTGACTGTCCTCCATGGCTGGACTCCTTTCCTTCATCATCTTTGTCTTTATCTTTTCTGAAAAATCCCAACTAAAATCCTACCTGCTAAAGGAAGCCTTTCCCAATCCTCCTTCATTCTGGAAACTTCCCTCTTTTATTAGTATCTTATTTATCCATCTTACAGTTTGTATACATTTCTTAGTTTATTGTTTCCTTCTTCTTCACCCCTTCTCCCCAGCTCTTTAGACTGTGAGCTCCTTGAGGGCAGAGACTGTGTTTTTTTATATTGGCTTTAAGCACAAAGACTAGCAATTTTATAGGCATTTAATAAATGTTTATCGACAGACTAACAGTTTCCATTGTATTCATTTCAAAACAATTCTTGTAATCTTCTGGTGGCTTCTTTTCTTCAAGGAGTAGCACTTGTCCTTGTCAAGGCCTTGTTATTCTGTGAATATAAATATTTGATCCCAGTTCCTCCTGCCAATTCCAACTTTTTACACCCTCAATTATCTCTAATGTCTCTAAAATTTTCCAATTTTCCCTTTCAACTGATCCATTATAGTCTCACCATCTTTGACTAGACTTTTGTTGTTTCTTAAGTGATCACTCATTCTTACCTCCTTTTCTTAACTGGTCATTGAAAATTCTGAATTTTTTGTTTTTCTCTGCCAGTCATTTCACTATCCTCTGCTAATTGATCTCCAGTCTTCTGAAACTGCTCTCTCCAAAGTTATTAATGAATTCTTTTGAAGGCAATCAGAGTTGGGTGACTTGCCCAGGGTCATACATGTATTTATTGTCTGAGGCCAGTTTTCAACTCAGGCCCTCTTGATTTCTGGAACAGTGTTTGATTATCCACTGGGCAACCTAGATGTCCCATTAATGAACCAAATCTGATCTTACTTTCTCAGTCCTAATTCTTATTGACCTAGCTGCTTCATTTGACAGTATTGACCTCCCTCTCTACTTGATCCTCACACCTCTAGTGTTTTCTTTGCTGCTTTGCCTCCTAACTGTCTCACCACACTTTTCTGACCCATCCACTATGACCCAAGTCTAAGTTGTGGTTGTTTTCTAAGGTGCTATGCTGGGCTTTCTGCTCTTCTCCCTCTCCACTTTTTCTCCTGGCTTGATGTAATGGTCATTTCTATGCAGATGTCTCATGAATCTCTCCAGCCAACCTCAAAATCTCGTGTTTCACTTCTAATTCCAACAATGTCTCAAAGACAACTTGAATTCAACATGTCTAATCCTGAACTTCTAATTTTTCATTGTACATTGTCTGTGTCTTACCAGCTTCCCTTTCTATATATGGTATCATCATCTTAGCTCCATAGTATTGTCATTATCCTGAACTGTTCCTTCTCTCTATATATCTCTGTCTCTCTGTGTCTCTGTCTGTCTCTCTGTCTCTCTCTCTTCTCCGAAACACAATCAATTGTCAAACCTCAATTTTACTATCTTCACTACATCTATCAAGTCTGAACCTTCCTCTCTACTCACAAAACACCCACCTTTTCCTCAGATTTCATCACATCTCCTCTAGGTTGGTGCAGCAACCTCTATTTTAGGATGAGTCTGATTCAAAGTGTTTCCTTCAAACTTCCCTGATATCATGATCTTCTTCAAGAATGAAGGACAAAAATCATTAGGATCTAGATTGGGATATCAGACCCTCCCAGGGCAGGTAACAGTTAAGATCTCCTTAAGCAGAGCAGCAGAAGGATCTTTGGCAAAATTAAATATGGAGGACACTGACAATTGGTTCAGCTTAGTGAAGTCTCCATCTGTTGCTATCACATGAGCCACCTATCTGGGCACAAGGGGAGCTTCTTGTGGCTACTGGTCCTCCAGAGACCAGGAAGGAAAATCCACAGTACCTTGTTTCTTGGACATGGGAGACCAGCTCAGTTCTCTTTATTAAAGATTTTATTTATTTTGAGTTTTACAATTTTTCCCCTAATCTTACTTCCCTTCCCCCACCCCCTCAGAAGGCAGTTTGTCAGTCTTTACGTTGTTTCCATGGGATACATTGATCCAAATTGAGTGTGATGAGAGAGAAATCATATCCTTAAGAAAGAAACAAAGTATAAGAGATAGCAAGATCAGACAATATCGGTTTTTTCCCTAAATTTAAGGTAATAGTCCTTGTTGTTTCTCTGGATACAGATGGTATTTTCCATTAGAAAGCCCCAAATTGTCCCTGACTATATTGAAATGATGGAATGAGCGAGTCCATCAAGGTTGATCATTGCCCTCATGTTGCTGTTAAGGTATACAGTGTTTTTCTGGTTCTGCTCATCTCACTCAGCATCAGTTCATGCAAATCCCTCCAGGTTTCCCTGAATTCCCATACCTCCTGGTTTCTAATAGAACAATAGTGTTCCATGATGTACATATACCACAGTTTGCTAAGCCATTCCCCAATTGAAGGACATTTACTTAATTTCTAATGCCACCACAAACAGGGTTCTATGAATATTTTTGTACAAGTGATGTTTTTACCCTTTTTCATCATCTCTTCAGGGTATAGACCCAGTAGTGGTATTACTGGATCAAAGGGTATTCACATTTTTGTTGCCCTTTGGATATAGTTCCAAATTTCTCTCCAGAAAGGATTATTAGTTCACAGCTCCACCAATAATGTAATAGTGCTCCAGATTTCCCACAACCCTTCCAACAATGATCATTATCCTTTCTGGTTATATTGGCCAGTCTGAAAGGTGTGAGGTAGTAACTCAGAGAAGCTTCAATTTGGATTTCTCTAATAAGTAATGATTTAGAGCATTTTTTCATATGACTATGGATTGCTTTGATCTCATTTGTAAATTGTCTGCATATCCTTTGACCATTTGTCAATTGGGGAATGGCTTTTATTTAAAAAAAATATGACTCAGTCCTTTGTATATTTTAGAAATGAGTCCTTTGTCAGAAACATTAGTTGTAAAGATTGTTTCCCAGTTTACTACATTTCTTTTGATCTTGGTTACAGTGGTTTTGTCTTTGCAAAAGCTTTTTAATTTAATGTAATCAAAATTATCTAGTTTGTTTTTAGTGATGTTCTCCATCTTAGTCATAAACTGCTTCCCTTTCCATAGATATGACAGGTAAACTAATCCTTGATCTAATTTGCTTATAGTATTGTTTTTTATGTCTAAATCTTATATCCATTTGGATCTTATCTTGGTATAGGGTATGAGGTGTTGGTCTAATCTAAGTTTCTTCCATACTAACTTCCAATTTTACCAGCAGTTTTTATGCAAAAGAGTTTTTATCCCAATAGCTGGACTCTTTGGGTTTATCAAACAGCAGATTACTATAATCATTTTCTGCTATTGCACCTAGTCTATTCCATTGGTTCACCACTCTATTTCTTAGCCAATGCCAGACAGTTTTGATTTCTGATGCTTTATAATATTATTTTAGATCAGGTAGGGCTAAGCTCTGTTGTTTTGCACTTTTTTTCATTAAATCCCTGGAAATTCTTGACTTTTTATTTCTCCATATGAATTTACTTCCGACTTTTTCTAACTCATTAAGGTAAGTTTTTGGAATTTTAATTGGTAGGGCACTAAACAGGTAGTTTAGTTTTGGTAGAATTGACATTTTTATTATATTAGCTGCACCTATCCATGAGCAGTTGATATTTGCCAAGTTATTTAAATCTGATTTAATTTGTGTGAGAAGTGTTTTATAACTGTTTTCAAAAAAGTTTCTGAGTCTGCCTTGGTAAATAGACTCTCAGGTATTTTATAATGTCTGAAGTTACTTTGAATGGGATTTCTCTTTCTAGCTCTTCCTGCTGTATCTTGATAGTCATATATAGAAAAGTTGAGGATTTATGAGGGTTTATTTTATATCCTGCAACTTTGCTAAAATTGCTAATTGTTTCCAGTAGTTTTTTGGATGACTTCTTGGGATTCTCTAGGTAGACCATCATGTCATCTGCAAAGAGTGAGAGTTTTGTTTCTTCCTTACCAATTCTAATTCCTTCAATTCTTTTTTCCTCTCTAATTGCTGAAGCTAACATTTCTAATATGATATTGAATAGTAGTGGTGATAATGGGCATCCTTGTTTCACCCCTGATCTTGGGAATTGGGAATGCCTCTAGCCTCTCCCCATTGGATGGTTTCAGATAGATACTGCTTATTATTCTAAGGAACAGTTCTTTTTTTCCTACACTCTCTAGTGTTTTTAGTAGGAATGGGTGCTGTATTTTGTCAAAAGCTTTTTCATTATCTTTTAATATGTTCATATAATTTCTGATAGGTTTGTTGTTGATATAATTGATTATACTAACAGTTTTCCTAATATTGAACCACCCCTGCATTCCTGGGATGAATCCTACTTGGTCAAATTTTATTATCCTAGTGATAACTTGTTGTAATCTTTTTGATAAGATTTTATTTAAGCTCTTTGCATCTATATTCATCAGGGAGATAGGATTTTTCATTTATGATACTAGCAATTTGGTTTTCTTCTTTAGTTTTTATAATCAAATTGACCAGAGGTTTATCAATTTTATTGGTTTTTCATAACACCAATGTTTGGTTTTATTTATTCAAGTTTTTTTTGCTTTTGCTTTTATTAATTTCTCCTTTAATCTTTAGAATTTCTAATTTGGTATTTAATTAGGGATTTTTAATTTGTTCTTTCTTAATGTTTTAGTTTTATATTTAGTTCATTGATTTCCTCTTTCTCTAATTTATTCATGTAAGCATTTAAAGATATAATATATCCCCTGACAGCTGCTTTGAGTGAATCCCATAGGATTTGGTATGTTGTTTCATTATTGTCATTATCTAGGATAAAATAATTAATTCTTTCTATAATTTGTTATTTAATCCACTCATTTTTAAAATGAGATTATTCAGTTTCCAATTAGTTCTGAGTCTATATCTCCCTGGCCCAATATTGCATATGACTTTTATTGCATTGTGATCTGAGAAAGATGTATTCACTATTTCTGCCTTTCTGCAGTTGATCATTAGGTTTTTATGCCCTAGTACATGGTCAATTTTTGCATAAGTGCCATGTACTACAGAGAAAAAAGTACATTCTTTTTTATTCCCATTCAATTTCCTCCATAAGTCTGTCATACCTAGGTTTTCTAACAATTTATTTACCTTCTTAACTTCTTTCTTGTTTATTTTATGATTCAATTTATCTAGATCTGAGAGCGGGAGGTATGTCTTCTTGTAGTTCTTTCAGCTTCTCCTCTAAGAATTTGGATGCTATCCCATTGTGTGTGTGTGTGTGTGTGTGTGTGTGTGTGTGTGTGTGTATTCAATATTGAAATCACTTCATTGTCTATAATACCTTTTAGTAGGATATAGTTTCCTTCCTTATCTCTTTAAACATGATCTATTTTTGCAGCTGCTTTGTCTGAGATAAGGATTGCTACCCTCAATTTTTTCACTTCAGCTGAAGCAAAATATATTTTGCTCCAAACTTTTACCTTTACTCTATATGTATCTATTTGCTTTAAAGGAGTTTCTTGTAAGCATCATATTGTAGGTTTCTGGTTTTTAATCCACTCTGCTATTCACTTACTTTTGAAGGAGGAGTTCATCCCATTCACATTCAAAGTTATAATTACTAACTCTTTATTGCCCTCCATGCTATCTTCCTTCTGTTTGTAATTTTCCCCTTCCCCTTCCCCTTCCCCTTCCCCTCCCCTTTATCCATATTCCCCAGTATTTTGTTTCTGGCAAACCCCTTCAGTGTGTTTGCCCTCCTATATCCACCCCTCCCCTTTCTTTCCCCTTTCCCTTTTTTTCCTTTTCCCTTCACTTCCATTAGTTCCCCTTTTTTTCTCCCCCCTCCCTTTCTCCACCCCCTCCCCTTTTCCCCTTTTAATACTTGAAAGGTAAGATGTTTTTTAAGTTAACTGAATATGTGTGTAAGTTGACTTTAAGCCAAGTCTGATGAGAAGAAGATTCAGGTGTTTCTCATCTCTTCCTTTCTTCCCTTCTATTACCATAGGTTATTTTGTACCTCTTAATGTAATGAGATTTACCCCCATTCAATCCTCTCCCTCCTCCCATCTCCTTCCTGTCCCCCTTTTTAAAGAGGAGGCGTTTTTAAATCATTCTGAGTCATAGAAAATTCTGAGTATGCATCACTTCTAACTAAATACAGTATATCTAATAGTTACAGTTCTTGAGAGCTATTAGAGTCTTTCTCTCAAGTAGGGTTATAGCCAGTTTCATCCCTTTGGATAGCAGTCTCATGGATAAGTCGTGAGTGTCCATCACTTCTGGCTAGGTATATTCTCTCTGTTACAGTTACAATTCTCAAGAATTATGAGAATCTTTTTCCCATGCTGGGATATGGCCAGTTTCAACTTATTGGACAGCAGTTTTTTTTCTTTATCCCCCACTTTTTTTTTACTTTTTCATGTATCTCTTGAACCTCCTGTTTGATGTCCAAATTTTCTATTTAGCTCTGGTCTTTTCATCAGGAATTTTTGGAATTCTTCCATTTTGTTAAATGACCATCTTCCCCCCCCAAAAAAAGAAGGCTCAGCTGTGTGGGATGGTGGATTCTTGGCTTCATTCCAAGCTCCCTTGCTCTTTAGAATATCTTGTTCCAGGCCCTTCCATCCCTTAACATTGATGCAGCCAGGTCCTGTGTAATCCTCCTTATTATTTAAATTGTTTCTTTCTGGATGCTTGCTGGATTTTCTCTTTTATCTGATAGTTCTGGAATTTGGCCACACCATTCCTTGGTGCTTTCATTTGAGGATTTCTTTCTGGAGGGGATCGATGTATTCTTTCAATAACTACTTTGCCCTCTAGTTCCATGAAATCAGGGCAATTTTCCATCACTAGATCCTGTAATATTAAGTCCAGGCTTTTTTTTCTCTTCAATGTTTTTCAGGAAGTCCAATAATTCTCAAGTTGCCCCTCCTCGATCTATTCTTGAGGTCAGTGGTTTTGCTGATGGGGTATTTTACATTTTCTTCTATTTTTTGTATCTTTTGGTTTTGTTTAACAGTCTCTTGCTGTCTCATGACATCATTAGTTTCCACAGACTCCATTCCTTTTTTTTTTTTAGAGAGGAGTTTTCTTCATTTACCTTTTGCAACTCCTTTTCCAGTTGGTCAATTCTATTTTTGAAAGAGCTTTCCATTTGACCAATTGAGGTTTTGAGAGAATTATTTTCTTTTTGCATTTGCCCATTTGAGGATCTGAGAGAATTATTCTCATTTTGTATTTGTCCAATTGTATTTTCCAATGATTTGTTTTCTTGTTGCAAGGTGTTAATTGACTCTCCCAGATTTTCCAATTGATTTTTAAACTCCTTCTTTATTTTCTTCATGGAAGTCTTTTTGTGTTGGAGATCATATTCTCTTCAGAGGTTCTAGGTCTCTCTGAGTTAGGGTCTTTTCCTTCCAAGAATTTTTCTATGGACACACCTTTCCACTGACTTTTCTTCATTTTGCTAAGACCTTGAGTTAGGGAGGGGCTGGTTCACAGAGATTTGGTATTGGGATCCCTAGAAGCTTTACTCACTAAGTGCAATGTCTCCATCTGGCCAGTAGGGGTGCTAGAGGATTTGCTCACTGAGTGCAATTTCTCTGGCTGGCCAGTGGGAGGTGCTGATTGCTTTCTCTGGAGTGTCTGTGACCTTGATTGAGGCCTTCTCCCTTAGCCTGGAGGGAGTGATTGAAGCTGTTAAATACTTTTGCCTTCAATCAATGGTAGGCTTTACCCTGGGGTGAGGTCATCCCTCTCCCTGTTGTCAGCTGGGCTGGTTCTTCTGCTCACACACCTGTGCTTGGGGCAGAAGTAGTCTGTAATTGTGTTTGTTCAGGGAAGAGGCCTCAGTTGCAATGAAGGTGTGGACTCGGAGTTCCTCAGACCAGAGGAGTCCAGGTATAATGTCCATAGCTCTCCTGCATGGAACTATACCCCCAGCCCTATTGGCAAGCCCCAGAGAGTCAACACCAACTCCAATGCCTCTGCTCCATAGTTGATCCAAGCCCCCATGGTCGACCAAGCTCTAGCCCCACTGATCAAGCAGGTCTGGCTCTCAGACCCTCAGGCTCCTGGGGCTTCAATCCCACAGCTAATCAGGCTGATCCGAGGCTGATCCACCCTCTGTGCCCAGGACTTTCCCAAGACAGCGGAAAACAAATCCTGAGGTAGATGTTCTTTCTCCTGGCTTTTCTTTCTGGGTTTTGTGGATCGGATTTCTGTTAAGAGGTTTATTTCATTTTGTAGATGGGGAAAGATCAGGAGACTTTAAAGCTGTGCTTGTCTTCTCTCTGCCATCTTGGCTGGAAGTCCTCAGCTCAGTTCTCTACTGACCTCTGCAGTTCTCTGCTCTTCTGTCTCCCTGACGTGCTCTCTACAGTTATCTGCTGTTATCTCTGTGCTCTTCTGTTCTGTTCCTCATTAGCTGGTCTTCACCTAAGATGTGATTTCTTCCCTCTAGGGGAAAGCTGGGAAGAGAGAGATCCTGGGTGGAACCCAGGATCTCAGAAGCAGGGCTGAGGGTGATTCAGTCTCTGTTCTACATACTGTCCTTGCATGTAGCACAAAGCCTGGGCTGGTTTTGAATGTAGTCTGGTTTCTCTGACTGGTTTCTTCACGGGTTTCCCTGTAGAAGATCCAGAAGTGGGAGGTTCGTGAGTGTGAAGCTGTCCAAAATTTTCAGAGCTTTTCAATGTATTGACTGATTTTTTCCCCTCTTCTTTTTCCTTTCTACTTTTGATTGTCTTCCCACCCCTCATCTCAGGATCTGGCACATAGGATGGACTTTGACTGACTTTGTATCTCCAGCATCTTGCCAGGGGGTTGGCATGCAGTCATTGTTTGGCTATTCCACTGTGTGATCCCCACAAGCAGCTCATTCATGCTTGAAAGCTTAGAAGCAATTCTGGCCCTAACCCTAGTTATCCTCACCTCCAAAATGTCAGTTCAGACCATTGAGAGCTAGATAAGCCTGTCTGGGTCAAGGGGTGATAAGCTTCTGCCTCCAGCAGGGCTTTAGAGGTGACTAACTAATTCAACCTTCTCATTTTAGGAGACAAAACAGGACTACTAGCTGATGGGCCCTTTCTGAGGTTGAGAGTGGGAGGTCTTGGAGACCCACAGCCACACTCCCCTTAGAATATGCCTGCTCAATTTCCTTGCAGTCTCTGAGCTGCTCTACTCAGGGGCAAGACAGAACCAGAAGATCCTGCCCATCTCTTGATGTTTCTCAAAGTCACCCAAATGGTAGAGATACCCTTCTCTCCAGACTGACAGCCCATAGACTGTATTTAGGGATCTTTACTCAGAGCATGTGAAGACTTCCTCTACTAGAAGGGTTGGATGAGAGCAATTTGTTCTAAACAGCCATGAAGATGTTGGAAGCAGGGATTATGGAACACTTATAACTTGCCAACATGCTAATAAAGTCATCCATTATGTCCACAGTATGCCCAGCCACGACTGTGGTCTTGACTCTAACCTGCCACTGGACTCAACTGACTCCAGAAGACAGCCTCAAGACATCCACCATACTTAGTGACACCATTTTGACCTCTGGATCCAAAAGATGACAATCTGCCAAATGTATTTGGATATACTCAAGTGTGTGTGTTTGTTTGTATGTGTGTGTATGTGTGTGTGTTTTCCAATATTTTATATTTCCAATTACATGTTATGAAGGTTTTGAAAAATCCACTGGTCAGGGAAAAGCAAGTGGGATAGCCTTTATTAAAGCATCCTCTGATCTGTACCCAATCTGTCTCCTGAAACTCCTCAAAAGTAGCTTTATTGTCTGCCTTTCTACACTAGTTTGACTCTCCTTTTCTAACTAAGGCTATAGTTAGCTGGTAAATGTCTGGGATCCCAGGGCAAAAGAATGGCCTAGTAATTTTAAATTGATCAATAAAGCCTCTCCTCTCTTATCCCCTTCCTCTCCTACTTTCCTATAGGGTAAGATAGATATCTATAGCCAATGGAATATGGAATATCTTTGCTAAGTAGGCCTCTGCTACCAGGTTGGAGAAGGCACTGACCCAAGTTTCAGGGCTCTTGTGCAGTTATTTTCAGGGATACTTCTAGGGACCTTTAAGCTTTCAATTCTTTCAAGGTGGTATGATCTAAGAAGAGGTGTTTACTACTCTCTTGGCCTGTGATTGACCACAAGCATGCTTTTCTGCCCTAGAGAGGATCCCTGCTCCTCAGTGATCCACAAGGTCTTATGTGCTAGGGTACCTCCTTTCTATGGGACTGGTACCCAGAATTGTGACCCAGATCTGAGTATGAGTAAAGTATCAGAGTCCTACTCCTAGTGCCAGGAAAAAGACTCCTGTAATAGTCTTGTGATCAATTGTTAAACCTACTTACCATCTGAAAGAATTGGACTATAAGGAAAACTGAATATCACAGAAACAATGCTTTTGAATTCTGATGATGAAGACTTTTGAGAGACCTTTGAACAGCAATGAGATTAAATTTGTCAACGCTAGAAATTAATTTAGGCTATTCACTGGAAAATCAACTACTGAAGCTGAAATACTTTGGCCATAATGAGAAGACAGGATTCACTGGAAAAGACACTGAAGCTGGGGAAGAAGGAAAAGGGGATGGTAGAGGATGAGCTAGATAGATAGTATCATGGAAACAAAGAACTTTTAGAAGAATCCTTTAATTCCTTACCTATTCATAGCCCTAGATAAAGTACCACAATTTTAGGTACTTGTAGTAGGTATAAGTACTATGAGTCGGCATCATCCAGGCTCTTCTTATCACAGAGAGAATAAGGTTGATCAGCACAAGGTCTCTTGGATTGGAGAGAAAGGAATCTGCCTCTCACTGGGCAGTTTCAGGACATATTCTCCAAGCAGTTTTGGCTCTTATAACTAGTGCAGGTAAAAAGGGCAGGGAAGTTTTGCCATCCATGTCTTCAAGGCTTCAGATTTCCATATATGACAGAGCCCTTGAGGGAGCCCAGAGGAACATTTGCCCTCAAATGATTGGGACATCACCCCTTCATAGCACTCACAGTGCTGCAGGGCTTCAGAAACCAGCAGTATTGGAGTGTGCTTCTGGATCCCGGATCTCAGGTTATCCTAAATCTAGTATTGTTATATATAATGGTGTCCCAAGAACTCATATAGGGAATGTGAGATGTGACTATTCAAGTCACCCAGACCACTGAGGACCTCATTCTGGGAGCAATTAGTGTCTTCCAAGTCCCAATAGAGCACTCTATACCCTTCCCCATAACTGACATCCTAATATTTCAACTGGAAAACTGGATCAAACCCAAGATATTAGTGTTGACCATAACTAAAGCCATTTGGAACCAATATCCTTACCTCTCCCATGAGACCTGCTAAGACCTCACAGTATAATTGTAGGCCAGGGACACAATGTTTGCATCCATGCTATTACAAAGGATTTCCCAGCTGAAGGGGTGATGATCCCCATAGTCTTTCAACTCACCAGAAATCAGACAAGGCTGCATGGAGGCTAACTGTGGATTCTGAGAATCTGAACAAAGGTGTTCCTCCAATTGAAGCCCCATGATCCAAAATTATAGAAGTGATAGAAGACATTCAACCCCCTGGGCTGCTCTTGGTTTACAGTACTTGACTTAGCTAGTACATTTTATTCTGTGCCCATATCCTCAGACTTCCAATTCCAATTTGGTTTTACATTTTCTGCATAGGATATGCCAACAGATTTTGCCACCAACAATTGAGGATCTCTGGGTACTTCCCAGATGGAAATATATGGATGATATGATAGAGGAGTCTGTTCCTGCCCTTACCTGTGCAAACCTATACACAGCTACAGTTGGACATCTGAACTATCATGGTTGGGCAATAGCCCCCCATAAAATACAAACTCCTTCAAAGTTGTTTATCCTTCATTCTTGAAGAGGACCATGACATAAAGCAAGTGATACCATGACTTGCAAATGAATTGGATGTAAGTGAAAGAGGACTGTTCAAAGTCACCAACCTCACTTTCTTTTCCTGGTAAGATTGTTAGTCCCTGCAGCCTAGGGACTGATATTTTTTATATTTGTATCAGTGAAAAATTAATATATTGCCTCTGATTTCTACTGTATGGATTTTAGAGTATAAGAGATTTTAGGCTATGTTGATTATAATGGTTCCCATCTGCCTGAACTTAAAAATGGGTTTCTCCTACTTTGTATTGACTGAAAGGGAAAGACATAATCACTCATATTCTGGGATATTTCCTTACTAACCAGTTTTTATCTCGGATGTGTTCTCAATCAACAACACACCAGCTTAAGCATCATCCCCACCTACCAAAGACAATTATTAAGGATGGTTTGATCTCTCCCAAGGACTTGGCATATGGTAAATGCTGTGGGTGACAGGAATAACAAAGTATCACACTTGGCTTGGTGTTTGAGTTGGCTGGCAAGCAAGTTTGCTGCACTGATGAAGACTGAAGGAATAAGGATAAAGTATATCTATGCTCCACTCAAAAGGAGGGGAGAGTCTTTCAGGCAAAAGGGGATTTGGAGGAGACATTGTCAGAGCTGGCTGGGGTGCTAGGACACTCTGACCTGAATGAGCTGGCCAATTCTTGAAATTAGGGTACCTGTCTGAAGAGAGATTCTTGTGAATGGGGTCAGTCACTGAGTGGGGAGCATGGTTCGCAGGTCCTTTAATTAGTGAGTTAATTCAAGATGGAGGAAGCAAGGTTCAGTTTGTGATCCAGTGCTTAAAAATGGGTATTGACTATTCCACCCAATCTTCATTTTTGTTGTTCAGTAATTTCTGAATCTTCAGTAAAGTTCTCTCTGTGACCCTATTTGGGGTTTTCTTGGCAAAGGTACTGGAGTGGTTTGTCATTTCCTTTTCCAGCTCATTTTTCAGATAAGGAAACTGGAACAAACAGGATTAAGACTTGCCCAGGGTCACAAAGCTACTGTATCTGAGGCTAGATTAAACTCAGGACAATGAGTCTTCCTGACTCCAGTTCCAGTACTCTTCACTTTACCACCTAACTCCTTTTCTTCTAGGTACATTGTCTCTTCTTTAAGTTGCCAATCTTGTTTCAGAAACCTGAAATTGGGTATCCTAGTGGATTACCCTGCCTCAAAACTCTTCCCCACTCCAATGCAGTCTCCATTTGGCCGACATTGATTTTCCTAAATTTGTTGTTCTGACCATGTCACTCCTCTATTCAATAAATTTCTTAGGATTGCATTCAAAATATTCATGACTTAGATATCACCTTCTTTTCTAGTCTTCTTTCCTTCCTGCCTCCTACCCACTGATGACACTCACCTTGCTCTTCAAGGAAGATCCTTATCTCCCAACTCAAGACATTCCTTGTTCTTATGTCTACTGCTTTCTTCCAAGTCCCATTTGCTAAAGGAAGCCTTTCTCACCCCTACTTAATCTGGGTGCCTTCATCACCCTTTTGAATCATATTTTATATATGCTACTTATATATCTGTTTACTGTCTCCCTTCCTCCCCCTTTAGACTATGAGCTACAAGATTGTCTCTTTTTGTACTAGCCTAAGCACAAAGCTTTATAGGTCCTTAATAAAGTTCCTCATTCCATTTATTTTAAAAGTGATTAATTTCCTCTACTCTTTCACAAACACCCTCTTGAGATGGGTATTATATGTCTCCCTTCTGCCTATTCCACACTTGGCATCCTCAAGCATCCCAGGCCCCCTCAAATTTTCAACTTTCCTGCCATTAACAGATTTTTTTCCCCCAACATACCAGGTTCTTCCATTCTTGAAGACACTTTTACTGGACACTAAAGGTCACTTTTTGGGCTATTGCTCAATAACCCTGAACAACTGGGAATGACAAAGCCATTTTTCACCATACAATGATACAAGATATTTCCAAGAGGTTCATAGTGGAACATGCATCCAACTCCACAGAAAGAACAGTTAGGTTCTGAAAGTAGATAGAAGCATAATTTTTACTTTATTTTTTCCAAGGTCCCCCCCCCACTTTTGGTCTATTTCTTCTTTCACAGTATGCCTAATCTGGAATTGTTTTATGTGATTGCACATATTTAACTTTTATCAAATTGCTTACAATTTTAGGAGGAAGGGAAGGAGAAAAATTTGAAACTCAAAATTTTGTAAAAGTGAATATAAAAGTATTTTTTTACATATAATTGGAAAAAATAAAAAATACTATTTTAAAAAGATTTCTTTCATGTTTGAATTCTATGGGAAATATGGCTGACTTGTTCCTGAAGGCTTGACCACACTGATTACATTCCCAAAGTTTCCTTCAGTGTGGATTCTCTGATGAACAATAAGACCAGCCCTCTCTGTGAAAGTCATTCTACATCGATAACATTCATGATTTTTCTCTCCAATTTGCAATCTTTGATGTACAGAAAGATTAGAGCTTATATCTCCTCATTGATGACATTCCTAAGGTTTCTCTCCAATGTGAATTCTCTGATGTTCAGCAAAGTTTTTTCTTTCAGAAGATTTTTTACACACTGATCACAATCCTAAAGTTTCTCTCCAGTGTGGATTCTCTTATGTACAGTAAGGCCAGCTCTCTGTGTAAAAGTCTTTCTACAATGATTACATTCATAAGGTTTCTCTCCATTGTGGATTCTTTGATGTACAGGAAGACTGGAGCTACATCTAAAAGTTTTTCCACATTGATTACACATATAAGGTTTCTCTCCAGTGTGGATTCTCTGATGCACTGTAAGACTGGAGCGGCATGTGAAAGTCTTCCCACACTGATTGCATTGATAAGGTTTCTCTCCAGTGTGGATTCTTTGATGATGATCAAGACTGGCCCTCTGTGGGTAAGCCTTTCCACACTGATTACATTTATAAGGTTTTTCCCCAGTGTGGTTTCTTTGATGTACAGCAAGACCAGATCTAGTTCTGAATGTCTTTCCACATTGATTACATTCAAAAGGTTTCTCTCCAGTGTGAGTTCTCTGATGTACAATAAAACTGCTCCTCTCTGTAAAAGTCTTTCCACACTGATTACATTCATAACGTTTCTCTCCAGTGTGGATTCTCTGATGTACAGTAAGACTGGAGCTGTATCTGAAAGTCTTTCCACATTGGTTGCATTCATATGGTTTTTCTCCAGTGTGAATTCTCTGATGATGATCAAGACTGGCCCTCTGTGTGAAAGCTTTTCCACACACATTACATTTATAAGGTTTTTCTTTAGTATGGGTTCTTTGATGTACTGTAAAGCTGCTCCTTTCTGTAAAAGGCTTTCCACATTGATTACACTGATATGGTTTCTCTCCAGTGTGGATTCTCTGATGTACAGCAAGATTGGTACTAGATCTGAAACCCTTTCCACATTGAGAACATTTATAAGGTTTCTCCCCTGTGTGGATTCTCTCATGTAAAGCAAGACTGGCCCTTTGTGTAAAAGCCTTTCCACACTGATTACATTCATAAGGTTTCTCTCCAGTGTGGATTCTCTCATGTAGAGAAAGCCTGGTACTGCATCCAAAGGTCTTTCCACACTCATTACATTTATAAGGTTTCTCCCCAGTGTGGATTCTGCCATGTAAAGTAAGACTGGCCCTTTTTATGAAAGTCTTTCCACACTGATTACATTCATAGGGTTTCTCCCCAGTGTGGATTCTCCAATGTTGAGTAAGGCTGGAACTGGATCTGAAACCCTTTCCGCACTGATTACATTCATAAGGTTTCTCTCCAGTGTGGACTCTCTGATGTACAGGAAGACTGGAGCTGTATCTGAAAGTCTTTCCACACTGATTGCATTCATAACGTTTCTCTCCAGTGTGAGTTCTCTGATGTACAGTAAGACCACCCTTCTGTGTAAAAGCCTTTCCACATTGATTACATTCATAAAGTTTCTCCCCAGTGTGGATTCTCTGATGTATAGGAAGACTGGAGCTACATCTGAAAGTCTTTCCACATTGATTGCATTCATAACGTTTCTCTCCAGTGTGGGTTCTCTGATGTACAGTGAGACCACCCCTCTGTGTAAAAGCCTTTCCACATTGATTACATTCATAAGGTTTCTCTCCAGTGTGGATTCTCTGATGTACAGCAATATCATTCCTAAATCTGAAAGTCTTTCCACATTGATTGCACACATAAGATTTCTTTCGGGTGTGAATTGTCTGGTGTAACATAAGGGTTGAGTGCTCACTAAAATTTTTGTCACATTTCTGATCCTCGTGTGTTTTTTCCCCCGTCTGAATTTTTTGATGGTAAATATGGGATGACTCTTGACTGAAGATTTTACCAGAATCATTATATTCATGTTTCTCCCCATTGTAGATTCTCTGATGTACAGCACAGATTTCTCTCCAAATGAAATCACAAGGACCATCACTCATGAATCCTTGCTTGTGAGTTTCTTCCACAGAAAGACTTAACTCTGAAGTAGTCTCCTTCATTTCAAGTTTGATCTCGCTTTCTGAAACAAACAATAAAAACATACATTCACAGTCATGTGTGTGTGTGTATATATATATATGTATATATGAACATATATCATTATATTCCCTTCCCTCCATTGTCAGAATGTGAACTGATTTACATTCTGCTTCTGGATTAAAGAGATGTCTTCAAACTTAAATGGGCATTGCCAACCATTTCAAAGTGCATCATACCCATAGCACGATTTTATTTATAAAGATTTGATCCTCAACAAACCCATGACACAGTCAGGGCTAGCATTCATTACATTCACAACTCAGGTCATGAACTCAGAATGGCTCAGAGTGACTTGACCTAAATCCTAGCAGTTGAGACAAGAACTCAAACCTTGTCTTCATAGATATTATACCATTTGATTCATATATACTAAATAACTATATTATTTCATAATCTAACATCTGTAAGCATATTGTAGTTTTAATGGTGATTGCTTTCTTTTTACTACAGTAACTGAGAGCATTTGATGAATGCTAACACTTTTTTTTTTGTATTTACCTGAGGCATAAGACATTTTGTTTTGGCTCAGTGTTTTTTTAGGATAGGCATTTACATTATTTCTTTTGAAAACTTTAATCTAATGATTCTGCTCACTAAAATTAAAATAAATTCTTTGTAATTAAACACAACCTTTAAAAACTCAAGGCATTTCCTGTGCCTGAAAATGTCTCATCTAGGAATGAGTTTGTCATCCTTTTGTAAGGAAGAGGAGAGTAATGCAGTGCTTCCTATTTAATGGCTTACAAAGCCCTTGGAGGTTCTAGACTGGTCAAAGGAATTTGCACTAAAACTTTATTATTGGCACCTTATGTAATAAAAAATAGCCCAATTTTGTTACAAAGATATTTTCCTCTGGGATAAGAAGTAGGTATATCTTTCTACAATGATTCTGAGCAGTCATAATCAGATATTAATGCTTTAGGGATTTACATCAATCTCTGGAAACATTCTTTCAGTTTTCTCAGCCTGATATCAAATTGTTTCCAAACTTCAGACTGAACATTCTTGTGGACCTTCACTGACTGTCTCTCACCAGAGTATTCTCTCATTCCTCAGATACCTTCTAATTGCAACTCATCAAAGCTGTAATCACCAGATCAATATCTTACTTGGGTTTGCATTCTTAGAGCAGAGATAGAAAATTCTTAGAAAAGCATGCTGGCTAGGCATGCACAAGTGGAGACCACAATGAATCACCATGGACCACCACAATCTTTCTATAAAAACAGACCTTAGGGGGCGGCTAGGTGGCATAGTGGATAAAGCACCGGCCCTGGAGTCAGGAGTACCTGGGTTCAAATCCGGTCTCAGACACTTAATAATTACCTAGCTGTGTGGCCTTGGGCAAGCCACCTAACCCCATTGCCTTGCAAAAAAAAAAACCAGACCTTAAAGTGTCACTCATTGCAATACTAAGGCATTTTCTGATTTCAACCTATCCTCCACTGAGGTTGCTATTTGTCTCCCTGGCAGCTTCTCAAAGGAAATGATTGGTAAGATGTTAGTCATTAAATAGAGTGTATATCCAGTTTGCTGAAGGTAGAAAAAAATGAAAGTTATGTTTGAAGAAATTCTATCTTTACAAAGGTGGCTTCAACTATAAACATTGTACATTTATACTCCTTGTCATAAGTAAGAAGGGGAAAAAAAATCTCTTCTATAGTCACCAGAACTTCAATGGATTTCCAGAGCTTGTCCAGTTCTCTTATTTTCTACCTCATACATGTGTCCTTTCACAGTATTCTGTCTAGATCAGCTAAGCATGAAGTTTATGATTTTTCTCAAACCACCTCCTTATTTGTATAATAGACAATGTGTTTCTTGATAGCAAGATAGTCTTCTGCCTGCTTTTGTCTCCTTAGTAGGGGTTAATAGTAGATGTTAAACACAGAAGGTGCTCAATGGATATTTATTGATGGACTACCTGGGCCCTGGGCTGACCCCAGGTCAGGCTCTAAACATTCCTGAATTCTGGTCTCTCCCCTAGTTGTCAAATGCTTTGGTCTTAGCTGTGTTTTTGTCTCTTTCTTGCACCTAATCACTTTTTCAGGTTCTAACCCAAATGGAACCTGCCCAAACTCAATACTGAAGATCACAAAAACTTCTAAGTTCCTAAGGGGTCTCCTACTATAGAATACCTGAGAATTTCTACCTCCCAGCTCTGTAAACTGAAGTGATCATTAATCTGGGCATTATTCTACAAAAACAGGTCAGAGATTAAACTCCAGAGCTCAACAAAGTGCCTTGGGCTGATGATTTAGGCAAGGTTTAGCCTTGGATGACTTCAGTATAAGGCTGCAGCTTTCACTCCTCATGTGCTGCTGAATGAGAGAGAGGAAATCAGAAAACCAGGCTACCTGGGGCCCCCCCTACAAATTTTGATACATCATCTCAGCTGGGCTCTCTTGTGGCAAGACAATCCTTTGCCATCTTCCTATCTGCCCTCCTTTTCCACTCCCCACAGCGGCTTTTCCAAAGTCCTCCCCAAACCTCTCTTATATCTCACTTCTACTCCTCCCTCATCTTCTCACCTGAGAACCTGGCCTCTTATCTGGAAATATGTCTAGAGCTCTCTTGTTCTTTTCATCTCATATAAACCAGATGCCTGCTTTTCCTGTTTGTTCAGTATCAGCTGAAAAGATTTTGATAAACAAATCTCTTTACATGTGGAAATAATCCCATTCCATCCCATCATCAACCTCACTTCATTCCCTCCTATTGTATCCCCATTTTATACTAATTATCACTTTCTAACTAATGTCTCTTTTTCTGTTGCCATTTCTCTCTAATCCTCCACATATCCTCATTTGACCCATTAATCCCCATGAGATATTGCCCAATCTGTTTCCTCCATTCCTTGGTTCAACAGCTAGAGATGATCATCTCCACCTAGTGTTTCCAACTCCTTTCCCTGACTTTCCTTGTAAACTTTCTGCAGTTTAGAACCTAATTTCACTGTGTTTCTGAAAGTTTTCTTGCTAAATCTGAATGGCTATTTTTTGATCCTCTCCCTTCTTGACTTCTCTGCAGGTTTTGCCACTGTCAGTAATTTCCTTTTTGGACACTGTCTTCTCTAAGTTTAGTGATTTTCTTCTACCATATCTAAAATGAAACTCATTCTCTTGCTCCAACCAAGAAGCCCCCCCAACAAGAGCCTAGTGTCATAAAGGAAGTGGCGTGTGTTCCTCACACCTTCACACTCCTGACCTCCATGTTCAGTTGGTTGCAAAGTGACAGGCTTTTCTCTGCTCACACTGTCACTGTCTTGGTTGAGGACACCATCACCTCACACTTGAAGTATTTCAAGCTATTAGTTGACCCAGCTACTTCAAGTCTCCCCCAGTTCAGGCATTTCTTCACTGATCATCAAGTTTATCTTTCTAAAGCTCTAACCTGACTATGTCAACAACCTCCAGTGACTCCCCAGAAAAAGGATCAAATATAAATTCCTCTCTAGGAATGTTGAAGCACCACTTACCTTTCTCCTACTCTTTCAGTCTTCTTTCACCCTATTCCCCCCCCCCCCCTGCCCCCATAATGACTATAATCAAGTGGTCAGGGCCTCCTTTCAGTTCCATGAACAGGATTTCCTCCCAATCCCCCAGGTAGAGCTCATCTTCCACAATCAGCCTTTTCCAGTCCTCCTCCACTTTATGTCCTTCCTTCTCTTGACCAGCACCAATTCTCCTGTCCATCCTGGGTTTTTACATAGTTACTGGTGTATTATTTGCCCCACAAGACTGTAAGCTCTCTGAGAGCAGGTCCTTGCATTTCTTTATGTGCCCAACAATTAAGATCTGGCAAACAGCAGGCACATAATGAATGAATGGTGACTTGAAGAAGGTCTAATAAAGAGCTCATGTTGGATAGCCTAACCACTTTATACACTTTCAGGAAAGTTCCATATCTCCAAATTCTAAGCAATAACTTCTTATAGAATCAAAGACTGATCAGTGGAGGGAGCTGAAAGGCCATGGATTTCAACTTCCTCATTTTACAAATGGAAAAACTGAGGCTGTTCACTGGTTCAGGGAATTGCCCAGGTACAAATCAGAAAAAGAAATCCAAGGCACATCATCCTGCCCTGAAATCTAGCACTTGTTTCACCACAAGCCAGAGAAACCTCTTGGCATCCTAGCTCTCATCCACCTGCCTTCACCTCACTTACCTGGCCAGCGGCTCCACAGGCCTTCTTGCTCCAGCATCCAGGGAACTCCCCTCTGCTCAAAGTAAGAGATCACATCTTCTCTGGGAACTGGAACACCTGGGCAGGAGGAATCAGTTGGGGATGAGATTGGAGCAAAACTTGTAACTGAGTTCTCTTTAGGGAAAGTGCTATGGACAGAGCTGCTCCATTTGAAGAATCACTCTATTATGTTCACACAGGAGTCTGCACTCACCCTTTGATGCTTACCAGGTTATCCAAAATAAGACATGCCACTTTTTCCTGTTGTGACTTTTTCCTGATAAACAGCCAAATCCCCCCTCTGTCCCTCATCCTGTAATGCCCCATTCTGGCAGAAACTCCTAACCTCAAAAAGGGATCAAAGGATTAATGTGCCAGATGAACTCTGAGTCCCAGCAACAGGGACCTCAGGGAGTCAGCTTTTGATTTGGTCCCTCCCCTAGCTCCTCACTCCCTGAAACCTTGTATACTACTATTTGGGGTGTGTTGGCTTCTTTGAGTGAGAGTCTCCTGCTGGTGTACTCCAGAACCCCGAGTTGGTCCAAATTCTGACACTTGACCAGTCTGTTATTCTTAGCAATGGCAGGGGCATGCAAGCAAGAACCACAAGATGGTTCCCAGAACCATAGCATTTATTTTGGGGAGAGAGATAGGGTAGATGATCATGGAACCAGGTTAGGAAAATTTCACCTTGGTGTACCTTCTTCATAAAAAGATGAAATCACTGCATAGTTTCCATTCTCTAGAAATCCTAGGTAGCTGGTTATACAGTGGAGAGAGCCCCAGGCCTGGAGGGAGGTATGCTTGAATTTTATTCTGGCCTAAGATAATTACTAGCTTTGTCCCTGGACAGGTCCTTTAACTTCTGTTTGTTTCAGCTTCCTCAGCTTTCAAATAGGGATGATAATAATGTCATCTCACTTGGAAGGTTATGGAGAGATGAAGTGACATAATATTATCAAGAAAATTCTTGGCCCAGCCCCTAGTAAATAGTAGATATATATGTATAAATCCTTATTCTGTTCCCTTCCTTTCTCATCATCTGGGCTAGAATTTTAGGAAAATATGAAGGAAAATTAAGGTCAAACCTGTTTCCCTGGACACATGTAGGAGCTGGTAGCCACAAATGGATGCTTGTTAAAAAGAATATTATAACAAGGATCCCTATGTCAAGGAAAAACAGATTGGCAGCAAAATTCAAGTTCAGATAGAGGCCAGATTAAATAACCTGAGATTAGGACCACATCTGAGATGTTTCTACATTGCTTGGATCTTTGACCTAAAGCAACCTAGAATTGGAAAGAGATATTTTCATTAGCAACAAAGGAAACCCTCAGGTTCCTATCATACAAAGCAGACTTTTTAGAGGAAAACTAGGCAGCAGGAGGACTTTGTCTCTTCGACAAAGGAGATCAGTATTTTTCCCTTTCTAATAACTAATAATACTCCAAATCATGAATGAAGGTATTCTCTTCGATTGCAGACTCAGTTACCAGAGAAAGTGTCCTTACCCAGAGACAGCAGGTTCTGGGCATTCTCCAGCATGACCTCCTTATACAACTCCTTCTGAGGATTGTCCAAGAGGCTCCACTCCTCCTGGGTGAAGTCCACAACCACATCCTTGAATGTCACAGTCTCCTAGACCATCAAAAGTTATGGAAAAAAGAGTGGAAAGACTCTTCAGAATTAAATAGTCCAATCCTCATCAATTTACAGGTGGAAACTAAAGCACAAAGAAAGGATTTACCGAAAGGTCATTCCCTTCATGAGAGTCAGAATCAACTCTAGATACCACAATGAGCAAGGGCCTGTTGGAATTTTGAGAAAAGCATTTGATAGAATCAGTTGGAATAAAGCTGAGAAATTCCTTGCTACAAAATGTGTCTCCCTATGGAATCAGAGCAAAAGATTGTATTCTAATTTCAAGGTGTATGATCTGAGACGAAAAGGTGAAATGAAATTTCTTCCTTATCCGAACTGAGATAAGGGACATGTTCTTTTCTGTGAAGAATTTGTGGGAAGCTGGCAAGCCCAGGGTATTCTGGGGGGAAAAAGTTTTATGTGATCACTTAAAAGAGAAAAAGTTAAAGAAAAGATCAAGTTTGTTTCCTGAAAGACTAGAATAAAAGTTTTATTTAAATGAAAACATGAAGAGGATTCACAGTAGACCTATTTAACAGAATCTAGACTGTATTACATGGCTAAGAGTTATCTGTTGTTACATTGAGGGTTTAAAGTCATGCTGGGGAGGACGTTTCAGAGAAAAAAACTGCTTATACTTTTGCTTTATGATTGCTTTGATTTGTCTATGGTGCACATTCCTTAATTACAATATTTATATAGAAAAAGAGTAACTTTGATGGAGAAATATACATGTAGAATTCTAGAAACTTGGGAGAATAAGAATGAGTTAAGGGTTCGATTGATGGGTCACACACAGAACCTGATCCTTTGGAAAGGTCATCTATATTTCCAACCTACTAAGGCACAATGCATGTTTGACCAGTGGGTTTGGATTTTGATGGTCTTCCACTTGATTTTCTTCCATTTTCATCATAAGTTTCACTTCAGAGAAGAATTTTTAAAAAATATTTATTTAAACTTAAATACAAAAAGAGAAGAGAGAAAAAAGAATATTTCTATGTACACAGCAGAAGATTCATATAAAATAAAATTTTCATTTTCCCCAAAATATATGTAATAAATCCTACACATTGTTTCAAAGTAACCCATCTTTTCTGTGCTTCTTTCTGGGTTTTGTTTTGCTGTGTGTTTTTTATTGTATTTTTTCTTCCTTCCTTCTCTCCTCCCCAACCAAGCCCCAGAGAAGGCTTCAATTAGATAGGAATATATGTACATATACATACATACCTATAAATATGTACATATACATACAATACCCATAAATACCTATAATTTATCTTTTAATATATAATACCACACACACACACACACACACACACACACACACACACACAAAAACAAGATCATCCTTGCATATTTCCATTTGTCATTTCTTTCTTTGGAAATAGAAAGCATCCACCTTCATAGGTCTAAACTAACCAGCTCATCATCTCTTATATCACAGCAGTATTCCAACATAATCATATCCTGTCTGAAAGACTGTCTATGAAAATATTTTCTCCTAATTTTCTGCCTTTCTTCTAATCTTGGGAACATTTAGTTTTATTTATATAAGAAATAAAGTTATCCCTTCCAAATCACAACTTTCCCAGAAGTACTCTCCACATATCATAGGTCAGTATAAGAAATTAATGGGGAATTTTGGGGAGTTTTGTGAAAACCTGAAGAGGTCATATAAAGATGACACAGAAAAAGTTTAGGACTCTGCAAATATATACAAACTATAGCAACATATTTTATCTTTTAGTACCATAACAATTTAGACTTTTTCTGGTCTGAAGGGAGGGCCAAAAGTTATATATGGATTTTTCCCAATTGAAAGGGTGATGAGTGATATGAAAATAATCACTGTAACTGAAATTAATCATTTTACACTTCAACAATGCTCTCATCTTCTAATATAGTTTAAAGTCTGGTACTGCTGAATATAGTTTAAAGTCTGGTACTCCTTCCTTTACATTTTTTCCCTTATTTCTTTGAAATTCTTGACCTTTTATTAATATTTTTTTAACTCAGTAAAACAATTTTTAGTAATATGATTTCAATGATATTGAATAAATAGATTAGTGAGGTTAAATTGTAATTGTATTATATTGACTTTACTCATGAACAATATTTCTCTAGTTAAATCTGACTTTTTCTGTAAGAGCATATTATATTTATGTTCATGTACTCTTAGGTATCTTATACTCTCTATTTTAAATGGTCTAAAACAATACTGAATCATATTGATGTTATATAGTATGGATCCCTAATTTTTCTCTATTAAATTCTCTTCTCTATTAATAATTTCTCTATAAATTAATTCTCTATTAAAATTAATCAATTTTAACATTTTCTAAGATCATGATTACTACCCTTGCTTTTTTTTTACATAATAAATTCTACTCTAGCTCTTTATTGCATCTCTATCTCTCATTCTTATGGTGTTTCCTGAAAGTAACAAATTGCTGAATTCAGACTTTTAATCCATTTCCATTTTATGGGTAAATTCATCCTTTTCACATTATAATTACTTGTGTATTTCACTCCATTCCATTTTTCCTTACTATCCTCACCCTATTTACAGTATTCTGTCTTATTTACTTCTGTTACCTTGCCTTCCTAATCCTTAATTTACCCATCACCCTAAGAGTTCCTCCCTAATCCTCTTCCCCACCCTATCTTAATCTAGTCATCTTTATAAGTTTTTCCCCTTAACCCCTTCCCTTAATTTTTACTCTACACACTTTTCTAAAAGTCCCTCCATTTTTCTCCTTCTGTAAATTTATCAGATTAGTATAACCTTCCAGATGTATTTGTTCCCTCTTTAGCCCATTTCTGACAATAAAGCTCCTGCACTATCAGACCTCTCTCCCCCAACTTGCTTCTTCCATATCAATTCTTTCTTCTCTGGTTCATTTATATGAGATAATCACTCCTTTTTATCTCTTCCTACAGTTTTTTTTAAAAGAATCACATCATCATATACAGTTCAGCCCAAACCTTTCTTTTAATTAACCTAAATAACAGTCATAAGAGAACTGATAACATTTTCATATATTAAAAAATAAACAATTTGACCCTTGAGTCCCCTATAATTGGTCTTTAATGTTTATCTTATATTCCCCCTGGAGCTTATCTGTTGAATTTTCCATTCATTTAGGCTCTGGGTTTTTCTTTAAAAATATTTGACTCCTTATTATTTTACATCTATTTTTTGTTCCATTTTGTTAAACTCAGACCCGCAGGATGGCTCACCTTAGGCAGAATTGGGAGTGCCAGTGCTCTCTGAAACATATTCCTCCATTCCCTCCTTATTTCTCACTTTTTTTTTCCAAATTGAATTATTAATTTAACCACTACCTCTCTTGAGGTTTACAGTCTTGGTGTTTTTTTTTTCTGGAGATGATCTGTGAATTCACGAATTTGAATTTCATTTTCCATGTTCAGAAACTTATGGCCAGTTCCTTCGTTTCCTTTCTAATTGAGTCCATTTTTTTTAACCAGTTAGGTTTTTTTGAAAGACCTATAGCTCTTAGGCTATTCTACCTGAGTTCAACATATCTTGCTTTTATAAGGACATATTTTCTCTTAATGTTATTATTCTTTGCTTCTTTTATAAGTTGTCTTCATATTTGTGTATTTGCTTTCCCAATTTATTTTTCTCTCTTTTGTTTTCTTTGAGGAGGCTTGGCAGGGCAAAATCAGTTTTCCACCATGCCTCTCAACTGGGTACCTTCTTTCCATCTCCAGCCCTTTATTATCAGGACTTTTAGCTACACTAAGGTCTCAGAAAGAGAAGAGCAAACAGGGGAGTGGATAAAGAGGAGAGGAAAGAAGCTAAAGAGAAAGGAAAGTACTCTTACCTTGGAAATGGGAGGCAGAGAAAAAGAGATATCAGATAATTAGTGGTGCCATGAAGCAGAGAAGGAGAAACTAGATAAAACAGGAAGAGAAGAAGGATAATGAAGAGAATGACATAGAATTCTCCTTGGAAGGGGGCACAAACATGGATGAAATTAAAAATCTAATGAGCAGGACTAGTTGAAGGGAAGAGAGAAAAGGAATCTCCAGGAGGTACTGAGAGATATAAAAGAGAAGGAAGAAATTAATAAACTCAAAAATTTTAAATGAAATCCTATCACAACTTTAGTGAATTATCCAAGAAATCATTCATTATGATCAAGTGGGATTTATACCAAGGATGCAAGGGACAGCTCAACATTAGGAAAACGATGAACATAATTAATCAAATTAAAAAACAAAACCAAGTCATCTCAATAGATGCAGAAAAAGCTTCTGATAAGGTATAACATTTTTATGCTAAAAATCCAATTAAAATATAGGTACAATGGGACCTTTTTCAATATAAAAAATATCTACTGAAAACCAAAGTATCACATGAAATGGGAATCCATTAGAATCTTTTCAAATAAATGCAGTAATGAAGCAATGATTACTACTCTCTCCACTATTATTTGTTCTATTTATGGAAATGCTAGCATTAGCAATAAACCAAGAGGAAGATATTAAAGGAAGAAAGATTAAAAAGAGCTCAAACTATCTGCTGATGATATCATGGTTTCCTTGGAAAATCCTAAGGAACAAGGAAAGATAACAAATGAGACAATAGCTTTAAGCAAGTTGCAAGTTACAAGATGAATCCTCAAAAGTCAATAGCATTTCTATATAATAATAATAAAAATAATAATAAAATACAAGAAGAAATAATTGAAAGAGAAATCCCATTTCAAATAAGTAAAATATGCATGTAATAACATCTGGGAATTAACTTTTTAAAGAGTTACATATATTCAATTACAAAGAAGTCCTTAGGGAAATGAAGGATAATCTAGATAGATGGGAAAATATTCAGTGCCCAAGACTAGACTGTTTCAATATAATAAGAAATGACAATACTACCCAAAATAATTTACTTTTAATGCTATACAAGTTTTGGGAATGGCTTTTATAAAAGGTAAACTGAGGCAGTTCTCAAAAAGCTATCATTTATTAATAGTTTGATAATAATGGTTCAAATGGTCCTGGCTTTGGTTAAAAGAC
Source organism: Macrotis lagotis (assembly GCF_037893015.1). NCBI lineage: Eukaryota > Metazoa > Chordata > Mammalia > Peramelemorphia > Peramelidae > Macrotis > Macrotis lagotis. Next base: position 84,988 of record NC_133664.1, on the reverse strand, counting down.
CCTAATTGAAGATGTGACTCATTTTTATGAGTGTTGAAGAACAGAAATCCTATCAATGGTTAGGATCATAGGGATGAAGGCTCATCATTGGTTATATCAAATAAAGCAGACATAACTCCCTCATCCCATGAGAACCATCCCCTCTATCTCTAAGGAATGCTTTGGTAAATTTATGGATCCTAGATGCCCTCCAAGGTAGCTGATGAGGACCCAGGTGTGGTAGACTTACTGGCCACTGTGGGATTAGACATCTAAATTTTTAAAGATGGGACAAGATCTTCTCAAAGATCCAAATGTTTTCTCAGAATGCTGAGAAGAGAGTATTTCTTTTAACCAGAGAGCTTAAGCCTTGAGGGGGTGATAAATGATTTGATTAAGGCCTTATATTCCATCCCTTTCAGTATTAATAAGTTCAATGTGATTTCATAAGGGTTTAATCACTAATAGTACAAGTTAGTAGGTAAAACACTCATTTCTATACAGTGTACATTTACTAACTAGAATAAACATGTATTAATATATATTTTACATAAAATCACAGAAAAACTTGTTATGATAGGTTCTTATAATAAACTGCATAAACTTTAATCCAATGTTCACCACTTAGTCATCAGTCAGGAAGCTTACTTCTACAGTCACAAGAATGCTGACAAAGATATCTACATTTTTTTTCTACCCAAATTCCGTGTCTATGGTGGGACTGGGGGTGGTAGGGAGGTGAGATCCAAAAAAGTCCCCCAATTTGTCTTGGTGTCTATATAATATCTACACAACTCCTTTTGCCTAACATGAGGAGAAACTTATCCATCTTATGATTAATTAGTTATTGGAAATATCCTATGCTTCACCCAACCTGATATACCCCTTTTTTCCTTGCTGATCCAATGTTTGTGGCCCTCAAAAACAAAATATCAACCCCAGTGGTATTGTGTATTTTATTTTGCCTCTTTAGAAGTGTCTGAGTAAGGTTCTGGAGACCAGAAGCATTTGGGATCATAAGGAAGCTCTGAGATCCACTTCATTAACACTTTAATAAAGTGCTTTTGACTGAAAAGTCTGCCTCATTTTCTTTTATTGTAGGTTGGGCAATTTTGACCCCCATAAGAGAAAGAAAAAGACCAAATTTGGCCTAGATGAGCTACACCTTCAGAACTCAAACTACATTGTAAAGCAGCAGACCTCCAAACCATCTGCTATTGGTAGACAGAAAGATAAAGTAATGGGAAGGGAAATAGATACTTTGGAAAGCAAAAAAATTATAAAAATGACAAAACTGAAAAATGGTTCTTTGAAAAGTCTAATAAAAATTGATAAAATCTTTAAAAAGAGAGCAGAAAAATCAATCAGTAAAATAGCAAATGAGAAAGATAAAGAAAATCACAGAAAAAACAATAAAAAGGTTAATGAGAACATTATGCAGTTTGATACTAAAGAAACAGATTCTTCCCAAAACAGTCCAACTATCAGAAGAGTAGAGAGAGACCCTAAATAACCTGATCTCAGGTGTAAAAGAAGCAAAGGAAAAAACCTCCAGGTGTTGAGAGCTTCCCAGGAGAACAGTTAGGACCTAGAGTTCACAAATAATTTCCCCAGATAAGAAAATATCTCACCAAGACAAATATAGATCTAATATCCAAACCAGGGAAAGTCAAAACACAGAAAGCAAATTCTGAGACAGCATCAATGAACATTGCCCCCAAGGTGTTAAGCCAGATCCTATTAAAAAATAACCACACACACACACACACACACACACACACAAATAAAATTGTGCATATTTCTGGTACCAAAATGGTGGGGTGGGAACGAGACCCTCTGAAGCCCTCCCAAAATCCCCTCCAAACAAATAGAAAACCACCTCAGAAGTGGTCGGGGAGCAGGGAAGCAGCTCACTAGCTCAGCAGTTCAGCAGGGGAGAAGTGTAGCAGCAGCCTCTCACTCCAGGCACTTTCAGCAGGGCTCCCAGCCTGGAGCAATCCCCAGGAAAGCCCCCAGCAGACCCCCAAGAGAGGCAAGCCAGCGGTCTGTGTAACCTACCCCCAAAACCACATCCCCAGAACAAGGCCTTGACCCCATTGTAGACCAAGAGTGAAAACCACCTGGGACCTACCAGCAGGGAGCCTGTTTCCATAGCAACTCAGTAGCCGAGCTCCACCCCTCAGGCAGAGAGGCCTTGTTCCCAGGGCAGCAGCCCAGAGGCAGGGCTCCACCCTTGGGGGTCAACCAGCTGCAAGATTACTCCTCCAGAAAGACTGTCACCATAGCAACTCAGCATCAAGGCCCCCACCCTTCCGGCAGACCAGCAACAAAATTATTCCTACAGGACTTGCTAGCAGAGAGCCCTTATTTCCAAAGCAACCCAGAAGCAGGACCCCACCCCGGGGCAAACCAGCAGCTAAACCCTACACCCAGAGGAGGCTAACAGGGAAGCCCCATCCCCCTAAGTACAAGCCAGAAGGGAAGCCTATCCTACAGTGAAAGCAAGTTGTTAAGCCCATGAAAGTCAATAAGTCAAAAAAAAGAACAGGATTGTGGAGAACTGGAGACCAACTCTTTCATTCAAAACACCAACTCACAAAAAAGGCAGAAAAAAGAGCAAAAAACAAACAAAAAAAGCTTAACCTTAGAAAGTTTCCGTGGTGACAGTATCAAAGCATAAACTTAGAAAAGGCCAATAGTGTCCATACGGCTACATGTAAAACCTCAAAGTAAAATGCAGTTTGGTCTTAGACCCCCCCAAAAAAAATTACTGGAAGAGCTTAGAAATCACTTTAAAAAGCAAATTAGAGAGTAGAAGAAAAATTGGTAAAAGAAATGAGTTATGCAAGAGAATCATGAAAAATAAGTCAAAAGCATGGGAAAAGATACACAAAAAATTTACTAGAGAAAATGAACAGAGGTGGGCAAATGGAAAAATAACCAAAGTTCACTAAAGAAAATTCTTTAAAATTTAGAATTTAACAAGTGAAAGCTAATGATTTGAGACATCAAACTATGATAGAATATGATAAAAACAAAAAAATATGATAAAACAAAATCAAAAAAGTAAAAGAAAAATAGAACATGTGAAATTTCTCACTGACAAAACAAATGACCTAGAAAAATAGAACCAGGAGAGAAAATATAAGAATTATTGAACCACCTAAAAGCCCTGATTAAAAATAAAAAGTCTGAACATCTTTCAAGAAATTACCTAAGAAAATTGCCCTGATATATTAGAACCAGAGGGCAAAATAAAAACTGAAAGAATCTACTGATCACCACCTGAAATAGATTCCAAAATGAAAACTCTGAGGAACATCAAGCCAAATTCTAGAGCTCACAGATCGAGGAGAAAGTATGTGAGCTGTCAAAAAGAAACAATTCAAATATTGTGGAGTTTCATACATATTTATTTGGAAATTTCCACATTAAGGACCTTGAGGAATTAGAATGTGATGTATCAGAAGGCAAAGGAGTTGTTAGAATTACAATGAAGAATCACTTACTTATCCAGCAAAAAGTAAATATAAGCTTGGGGGGGGGATTAAGATTTAACAAATAGAGGACTTTCAAACATTCCTAATTAAAAGACTAGAGCTGAATAAATAATTAGACCTCCAAATACAAGTCTCAGTAAAAAAGAATCAAGAAAGAGAAAACATAAGAAAGACATTCAATAAGGGTAAATTGCTTATATTTCTTTATGACAAGATACTATTTGTAACTCTTGACTTTATTACAATAAGAGAAATTAGAAGGAATATATCTATATAGATATATACATACATACATAGAGGTTGTGGATATAAAGTGACTTTGATGGGATGATACTTGCCCAAACAAATAGAATAAAAATATGAGAAAGAAAGCATCAAAGAAGAAAAAGGAGGGGGGATATTGAATGGGGAAAATCATCCCACATAAAAGAAACTTGAAAGAACTACTATAATGGATGAGAAGATAGCAATGTAACAGACAAAATGTAAACACTATTCATTAAAATTGGCTCAAAAAGGGAATACACACTCAGTTGGATAGAAAAATCTATCTTAACCTATAAGGAAGCAAAAAGAGATGGGGATAAATAAAAGGGAAGGGATACTAGGGAAGAAAGTGATCAGAAATAACACTTGTAAGGAGAGAAGGGGGAGGGGGTTAAGAGAGAGATGAAGGAAGAAATAAGTGAAAAATAGCGTGACAGAAATGTACTTATTCTAACTACAAATATGAATGGGATGAATTCACTCAAAACAGAAGTAGATAGTAGAATGGCTAAAAACCAGAACCTTACAATGTGTTATTTACAAGAAACATATTTGAAGCAAAGAAAGGTAAGAGATTGGAGTAGAATCTATTTTGCTTTTGCTGAAACAAAGAAAGCTTGAGTAGCAATCACCATCTCAGACAAAGCAAAAGCAAAAATAGATCTAATTAAAAGAGATAAGGAAAGAAACCATCTTCCTGAAAGGTACCACAGACAATGAAGTCATATCAATACCTAAACATATATGCTCCAATGGTACAAACTGAAGATGTTGAACGAGTTGCAGGAGGAAATAGATAATAAAACTACATTAGTATGGGACTTCAAATGTCACTTCTCAGAACTAGATAAATCTAAGCAAAAATAAACAAGAAAGAAGTTAAGCAAATGAATAAAATTCTGGAAAAGTTAGATGTGATAAGTCTCTGGAGAAAAATGAATGGGAATAGAAAGGAATATACCTTTTTCTTAGCAGTATATGGCACCTACATAAAACTGACCATGTATTAGGACATTTAAAGCCCCACAACTAAATGCAAGAAAGCAGAAATAGTAATTCTTGTTCAGATCACAATGTTCAATAATAGACAATGAAAACAAAGATTACAAATTAATTGGAAACTAAATAATCTAATCCTAAAAACAACTGGGTCAAAGAACAAATCCTAGAAATGGAAAACAATAAGAAGACATCTGTAGAATATTCTTGGTGCATGTTGCCATTTGAGTGAATATAAGAATGACAGCAAACCCGTACTTTTATTCAGTCTGTCACCAACAAGGACCCTCACAATTCTTGCAACGGGATCAAATATGTGAAAATCTATCATGGGCATAGGATAGCACATAGTAAGTGCTGAGAATCAGCCCCAACCCCCTTTACATTCTTCTTACACCTCTCTCCTCTCCTCTTCTCTGCCTAAGGGATACCTGCCTCCTGGCTGATCCTAGACCAGCACCCCATGGCCCAACCACCCCTTTCCAAGGGCTCTCTCCCAGGTCTGGCAAAATGTACCTCCTCACCCTGGCCACTGGGCTTCTTCTGGTTTCAGCTAACATTTCACCTTCTGACAAAGTGATTTTCCTGGTCCAGGAAGCTGTGGAGCCTTCCCTCTCAGAGATGTCCCACTTCCCATGTGCAGAACTGGTTGGAGACTGCTGCTGATGGGCTGCCTCCCCGGCAGCCTGGGACCTCCCTGGGGGCAGGCTCTGTTCCTCTGTGGCCACTGAATGTTTGAACAGTGCAGGCACACAGTAGGGCCTTTCTAAATCCTTGCTGACTGGACCTAAGAACTGGCAAAGGAGAGGGATTTAGAGAGACCTGGGAAGGCTGGTGTGGACGGAGGCAGAAGGACGTAAGGGACACCAGGAGGCCAACGTCTGCTCTCCTGCCGGCCCTGCCGAGGGCTAGATTCGAGGAGGACTCCGGGGCTCTGCCCTGAGCGCCACACCTGGGAGGAGCAGAGGGACAAGTTCTGTGTCTGGGGAGGGGGCTTGGCGGCCACGAGGAGGGCACAGCCAGGCTCTGTGGAACGGGGGCTGAGGGGGGAAGGTCCCCCCCCAGAGCCTGTAATGAGAGGAGCTAAAAGCGGAGTCGGGGGGCGCTGGGTCTCACACCGGGACCTCCCTGGGGCAGTAGGGAGAGCGGCCTCGGCTCCCCGGGGGCCCGCACTCACCTGGCTGCCCGGGGCCATCCCCCCGGCTCCGGGGCCGGGTCCTCTGCAGACCGAGCCGGGAGGGGGGACGCGCCCCGAGATCCGGGGGGGCGGGGGTTCCCGAGGCTCAGGCCTGTCCTCCGACCTGCAGAGGGAGGGAGGGGGCTTCAGGTGGGCAGTGACGGGCCGCAGGGGGTCCCAGGGCCGCCCCCGCCCCGCCCCTGCGGCCCTTCCCCAACTTCACCCACCCTGGGGTCTGCGGGAGGGAGGCCGGGGCGGCCCCCGAGGCCTCCTGGGACGCCCCCAGCCTGGGCTCGGGGTCCCGACGGGAAACTGGCGCCGGGCCGGGGGCGGATGGGGGCCCGCCCAGAGCCCCGGGGCCGGGGGGACGCGGGGGGTGGCAGGGCGCGTGGTCCGGCCCCTCTGGGCAAAGTCGGAAGTTTGGGGAAGTGTGGCCGGGGGGCCCGGGGGCCCGGGGCCCGGGAGTCCGCGCAACAGTGGGGGGCGCCCGGGGCGGGCTCAGGCCCGGAGCTGCTTCCGACCTACCTGGGACCGGTCCCTGACGCGGCTTCCGGAAGGGGGCGGGGCGGGGCGGGGCGGCTCCCAGAGTTCCTGCCCGGAGCCGGCCACTCCCGAGGAGCCCCGCGGCCCAGGGACCAATGGCGGCCCGGCCCGCCCCGGCCCCGCCCCCGGCCCGCCCCGCCTCCCCTCCCCCCCGGAGCGGAAAGCCCGCCCGGACCCGGGCTGCGCCCCGAGGGCGGCCCAGGTTCCCCAGCGCCCGCAGGCCGGGCCTCGGGGCGGGCGGGGGCTCAGCCCCTCCGAGCGGCCGCGGCCTCGGACCGACCCAGGGGCGCGTCCTACGGGGCCCCCGGCGCCCCGCAGGGGCTGCAGCGGCCCCCACGGCCCCCACGGCCTCCCTGCCGCCCCTGGGTCCAGGCAGGCAGAGAATGCGGAGCCTCAGCCGCGTCAGAAGTCCGGTGGTGACGCTGGTGGTGACGCTGGTGGTGAGGAGGGTGGTGGTGAGGAGGGTGGTGGTGAGGAGGGTGGTGGTGAGGAGGGTGGTGGTGGTGGTGAGGATGGTGATGGTGAGGATGGTGATGGTGGTGGTGAGGATGGTGGTGGTGAGGGTGGTGGTGAGGTGGTGGTGAGGATGGTGGTGGTGAGGATGGTGACGGTGGTGGTGAGGAGGGTGGTGGTGAGGAGGGTGGTGGTGGTGGTGAGGATGGTGATGGTGAGGATGGTGATGGTGGTGGTGAGGATGGTGGTGGTGAGGATGGTGATGGTGGTGGTGAGGATGGTGGTGGTGAGGATGGTGACGGTGGTGGTGAGGAGGGTGATGGTGAGGAGGGTGATGGTGAGGAGGGTGGTGGTGAGGATGGTGGTGGTGACGGTGGTGGTGACGGTGGTGGTGACGGTGGTGGTGACGGTGGTGGTGAGGAGGGTGGTGGTGAGGAGGGTGGTGGTGAGGATGGTGGTGGTGACGGTGGTGGTGACGGTGGTGGTGACGGTGGTGGTGACGGTGGTGGTGACGGTGGTGGTGACGGTGGTGGTGAGGAGGGTGATGGTGAGGATGGTGGTGGTGAGGATGGTGATGGTGGTGGTGACGCTGGTGGTGACGCTGGTGGTGAGGAGGGTGGTGAGGAGGGTGGTGGTGAGGAGGGTGGTGATGAGGAAGGTGGTGGTGAGGATGGTGATGGTGAGGAGGGTGGTGGTGAGGATGGTGGTGGTGAGGATGGTGATGGTGAGGAGGGTGGTGGTGAGGATGGTGGTGGTGAGGATGGTGATGGTGGTGGTGACGCTGGTGGTGGTGAGGATGGTGATGGTGGTGGTGACGGTGGTGACAGTGGTGGTGGTGAGGATGGTGGTGGTGATGCTGGTGGTGGTGACGCTGGTGGTGGTGACGCTGGTGGTGGTGATGGTGGTGACGACGGTGGTGACACTGGTGGTGGTGGTGACGCTGGTGGTGGTGGTGATGGTGGTGGTGGTGAGGATGGTGGTGGTGATACCCGTCCCTGACACCAGGGAGCTGAGGCCAAGACAAGCAAGGGAGGCCATGCTGAGGCAGCAGCCTGGGCCCATCCTGGCCATCAGGATACCCGGAGATGGCCCTGAGAGAAGGGTAATCGGGACTAAGGGACTTGCCCAAGGCCACGCACTAGGAAGTGGCTCAGGCAAAATTTGAACCTCCGATCCTCCTCAGGATGGACGCAGTCACATGGTGCAATGTCCAGCTCTAAAGTCAGGTGGACCTGAGTTCAAATGTATCCTCAGACACTTATTAGCTGTGTGACCTTAACCCCACTTGCCTTGTATCCAGGGCTATCTCTGGTCATCCTGGTTCATATCTGGCCACCGGATCCTGATGGCTCCAAGGAGAAGGTAAGTCTGGTGACTTAGCCCAGCAGCTGATGTCATGGTCTTCTTTGAGAATGAAGAAGGACAAACATCATCAATCGACTGCAGGCCCTCGAGGAGGCACCATATGGTACAATGGATAGCACCCAGGGCCTGGAATAAGGAAGACTCTGGACTCAGACACTAGCTGTCTTACTCGTTTGCCTCAGTTCTGCATTTGAAAATTGAGCTGAAAAAGCTTTCCGGGATCTGTGCTAAGAAAACTTGAAATGGGATCACAGAGTCCTGAAATGATACAGCAACACCTTAGGGAGTTCATATTCTTTTTTAATTTATATTTTATTTTTCCAAATACATGTCATGAAAGTTTTTCAGCATTCATCCATATATACAAGATTGTTTCCTAGCTTCCTGCTTCCCTTCTAATTTTGGCAGCATTGATTTTATTAGTGCAAAACTTTTAAAATTTAATATACCTTATTTCCACATGTATAAGATACACCCTTTTTTGAAAAATTTGGGGTCTAAAAACTGGGAATATCTTACACAGTGGTTGTAGAATTTTTCCATGCATTTTACAATTTTGTGAGCTTGTCTTTGTGCTCATTGTTTTGTATTTGTTACTAGTATATTAGGGGACATTTTGCCATGTTCTGCCCAGAAATGTCTCAGAAAAGATTTTCACATGGTGCTGAATTCAAATTCAAAGTGATCCAGTTTGCAAAAGTGAATGGAAATAGTGCTACTGTTCCTCCTCCAACTGAGAAAACAATCTGAGCCTGGCTCTGGGAAGAAGAAACTCTACTGAAAACACAATGGCAGAAGAAGGTCATGAGGGGCAAGGCAACCAAATAGCCTGAGTTAGAGAGGGAATTGAAGCTGTGGATTGAAGAATAAAGGGCCATTGGAATTCCTGTGTCCACATAGATGATTCAGCAGGAGGCCAGAAGAATTGCTGATGAAAAAGAGGTGACTAATTTCAAAGGAGGACACATAGGGTGTTTCAGGCTCACAAAAGGGAATGGACTAAGCATACATCCAAGAACCAGACTTGCCCAGGAACTGCTTGTGGTCAACCACAGACCAGAGCACAGGCTAGATTAGCAGGCAGAGCCTCTGCTAAGAGTGATTCCTCATCAAACACAGGACAAGTTAATGGATGGCAGTTTTGACAGTGATGAGGAGTTGTTTGAATTTTATGATGAATAAAACTTGAGTTCAATAACTTTATGTAATACTTTTTTTTCAAATTTTGGACCCTAAAATTAAAGTATATCTTATACATGGGAGAGCTTATGAATGGGGAAATACAGTAGTCAAACATCATTTTGCAATTATAATGTACTCCTATTTTTTTTTTGGTCATAAATTTGTCCCCCTTTCGTAGATCTGATAGAGTATTTCTTGGTCTATTAATTTATCTATGGTATTGCATTTTATATTTAAATTCAGCAAATTTTGACCTTATTTTGGTATACAGTATGAGATGTGGGTCTATGCCTCTAGATTTTGACATACTATTTTCCAGTTTTCCCAACAATTTTTGTCAAATACTGAATTCTTATTCCAGAAGCTGATGTCTTTGGGTTTGTCAAACAGTATATTGCTGTAGTCATTTACTGAGGTTTCTTTTTTTTTAAGTATAAATTTATTTTTTTTATTCTCATTTTGTACAATGTTTTTTTACATTAATAAAATATTATTGTTTACAAGTAAACAAAATACCCCTCCTCCCCCATGAATATAGATAGACTTGCTTGGGTGGAAAAAGTAAAGGGGAGAGAAAAAATTAAAATAAAAAAATAATAGTAATAATTGTAGGTATGGCCAGGTGGCACAATGGACGAAGCACCAGCCCTGGAGCTATGAGCACCCGAGTCCATATCCAGCCTCGTAAACCCAACAATCACCCAGCCGTGTGACATGCAAGCCACCCAATCCCCACTGCCCTGCAAAAACCAAAAAAAAAAAAAAAAAAGAAAAGAAAAGAATAAAAGACCCAAAATAAAATAAAATAGTAATAATAGTAGGGGTGGCTGGGTGGCAGACAGAGCATTGGTCCTTGAGCCAGGAGCACCTGGGTCCAAATCCGGCCCCAGACACCCAAAGATCACTCTGCTATGTGGCCCCAGGCAGGCCACCCAGCCCCTGCACCCTCCCCCAAATAATAATAACAAAAAATGTGCTTGAGTCTTTGTTCTAACACCAACAACTCTGTCATGGGTGGATCTCATTCTTTATGATAAGTCCATCACAAAAGTTACTTCCATATTTTTCCACCGTTGCCATTGCTGATTGCAACTCCCTCCTTTCTTATTTCTCCACTACCATGTACTCTATTTTCTCTCTCCTTTCACTCTGACTCTGCTGTAGGGTCGTTGACTGGCTCAGCATACAGATCCCTGGTCCTGGGGCCAAGAAGCCCTGAGCCTGCATACCACCCCTTAAGCCCAGCATCCACCTGGCCCCATGGTCCTGGGCAGGCCTTCCAATCCCAGCCCCTTGCAAGAAGTAAGAAAGAAAATGTGTTATATCTGACCAGTCTCCCCCCATGGTCCATCCTCTCCTCCTTTATTCACATCCCCACCCCTTCCCCCTGCTCCCCCCCCCCTTACTCCAGATGTCTATACCCTATTGAGTATATATGCTGTTTCCTCTCCTAGCCATCTCTGATGAGAGCAAAGGTTCCCTCATTCCCCCTTGCCTCCCCCCTTCCATATCATTGCAATAGCTCATTGTAATAAAAAAAATCTTATGTGAAATATCTTGGACTATTCCCCCTCTCCTTTTTCTTTCTCCCATTCCATTTCCCTTTTTTTCTGTTGACTCCATTTTTACACCATATTTTATCTTCACATTCAGCTTTCTCCTGTGCTTCAACTATAAAAGCTCTCTCTATCTGCTCTATTAACTGAGAAGGTTCATATGAGTATTATCAGTGTCATTTTTCTATGCAGGAATACATGCAGTTCATCCTCATTAAGTCCCTCATATTTCCCCCCTCTCCTCCAATCTCCATGCTTCACCTGAGTCCTGTATCTGAAGATCAAACCTTCTGTTCAGCTCTGGCCATTCCAAAAAGAACATTTGAAATTCCCCTGGTTCATTGAAAGTCCATCTTTTTCCCTGGAAGAGGACATTCAGCCTTGCTGGGTAGTTCATTCATGGCTGCAGTCTAAGCTCTTTTGCCTTCCAGTATATTGTATTCCAAGCCCTACGAGCTTCCAATGTAGTTGCTTCTAAGTCCTGTGTGATCCTGACTGCAGCTCCACGATATTTGAACTGTGTCCTTCTGGCTGCTTGTAATATTTTCTCTTTGATTTGGGAGTTCTGGAACTTGGCTATAATATTCCTAGGGGTTGGTCTTTTGGGATCTCTTTCTCTGGGGGATTGGTGGATTCTCTCCATTTCTATTTTGCCTTCTGCTTCTAGAATATCAGGGCAATTTTCCTGTAGTAATTCTTTGAAAATGATGTCAAGGCTCTTTTCCTGATCATGACTTTCAGGTATTCCAATAATTTTTAAATTATCTTTCCTAAGTCTGTTTTTCATATCAGTTGTTTTTTCAATGAGATATTTCACATTTTCTTCTAATTTTTCATTTTTTTTTGTTTTGAAGTATTGATTCCTGATTTCTGGTAAACTCATCAATCTCCCTGAATTCTATTCTTTGTCTGAAGGATTTATTCTCCTCAGAGAGTTTTCTTATCTCTTTTTCCATCTGCCCAATTTTGCTTTTTAAAGCATTCTTCTCCTCAATAACTTTTTGAACCATTTTTTCCATTTGACCTAAGCTGGTTTTTAGCATGCTGTTTTCTTCAGCATTTTTTTGGATTTCCTTGACTAAACTGCTGACTTCATTTTCATGTTTTTCCTGTTTTTCTCTCCTTTCTTTTCCCAGTTTTTCTTCCAACTCCCTCATTTGATTTTCAAAGTCTTTTTTGAGCTCTATCATAGCCTGAGCCCAATTTCTGTTTTTCTTGGAGTCTTTAGATGCAGGAGCTTGTGCTCCCTCATCTTCAGACTGAGTATTTTGTTCCTTCTTGGGCTCATTTGCAAAATATTTCTCAATAGTCTTCCTTTTGTTTCTCTGCTTGCTCATTTTCCCAGCCTGGCCCTTTTTTGGGGGTGCTTCCTGAGCTTTTGGGGCACTCCCACAAGGGTCTCAGTGTGTGAGGCTCTGTCCTCCCTCCTGGTCTGTGAATGACCATAAGTGCCCCCTTCTGCCACGGGGCTGAGGTGGGGGGGGCCCTGCTGTTCTGTGGGGGGGCCTAGACTGAGATCAGGATCTGAATGTGGTCAGAGCCCCAGAGTCCTGTTCCAGGGACAGAGGACAGAGCTTGCAGTTTCTCTTCACTCCCCTCCCTCAGCTCAATGGGCTCATGCCCTGGAGGCTCCTGCTTAAGGCTCTGCCTGCTTCTGTTTCCTGCTCTGCACTGCCGAAAGACCAAGCTGCTGGCTGTGTGCCCTGAGGGCTGTGCTCCACATGCTCGCTCTGGCAGAGGTCCCCCACTGTTCCCCCACTTTGTGCCCGGTGCTCCCCAGGCTGCAGCTCAGGAGACTCTCCCCGCTTCTGTGAGCTGGGCTCCCAGCACCTTGGGGCTGCCTCCGGGAGGCTGAAGTTCTTTGGCTCTGGCGGGCCTCCCCTCTGGCGGCCTCTCCTCAGACCCCGGGGAGCAGAGCCTTTCTGCTCTTTTTCCAGGTTACCTTGAGTAGGAGAACTGCCTCACTGGGTCCCTTTGTGGGTTCTGTCTCTCCAAAGTTTAGTTAGAGTCCTTAGCTTATGAGTTTCATCAGAGAGCTCCTAAGACTGGATCCCTTCTTGTTGCCATCTTGGCTCTGCCCCCTCCTGAGGTTTCTTTTGAACCTATCCTAAACCACTCAACTATTATAATATTTCTTAACCAGTACCAGGTAGTTTTTTTAGCAAGATTTTATTCATTTTGAATTTACAATTTTCCCCCTAATCTTGCTTCCCTCCCCCCCACCCCCCACAGAAGGCAGTCTGTTAGTCTTTACATTGTTTCCATGGAATGCATTGATCTAAGTTGAATGTGAGGAGAGATAAAAACATTTCCTTAAAGAAGAAACATAAAGTATAAGAGAGAAAAATTACATAATAAGATAATTTTTTTTTAAATTAAAGGTAAGTGTTTCTGGTCTTTGTTCAAACTCCACAGTTATTTCTCTGGATACAGATGGTATTCTCCATCACAGACACCCCAATCAGGCACAATTTGGGCGTATCTGTGATGGAGAATATCAGGTAGTTTTGATAACTACTGCTTTATAGTATAGTTTTAGGTTTGTAGAGCTAGGACACCTTCCTTAATCTTTTTTTTTTCCATCAGTTCCTGTGATATTTTTTTTTTTTAGGATTTTGTAAGAAAAATTGGGTTAAGTGGCTTGCCCAAGGCCACACAACTAGGTAATTATTAAGTGTCTGAGACCCAATTTGAACTCAGATACTCCTGACTCCAGGGCCGGTGCTCTATCCACTGTGACACCTAGCTGCCCCTCCCTTGATATTCTTGACTTTTTGTTGCTCCAGATGAATTTTGTTACTATTTTTTTCTAGCTCAGTAAAATAATAATTTGATAGTTTAATTGATATGGCAATAAATAAGTAATCTGATTTGGGTGGAATTGTCATTTTTATTATATTAGCTTAACCTATCCACGATCAATTAACATTTTTCCAATTGTTTATATCTGATTTTATTTGGATGAGAAGTGTTTTGTATTGTGTTCATACAGTTTCTGGGTTTGCCTTCAGAGGCAGATTCCCAAGTATTTAATGTTGTCTACAATTGCTTTAAATGGAATTTCTCTTTCTCTTTCTTACTCTTGGGTTTTCTTTCCTTATTAGTGATTTCTTTCCTAAATCACAATCCTTGTTATTGACATGACTACTGACTTTTTCTATCATCATTTTTACTTCTTCATTATCAGGCATGGGCCCATCCAATTTTCCTTGTTTGCCAACTTTCTGATGTCCCTGCTTATTTCTTTTACTACTTGCTTATTTTTATCTATCTTTAGGCAGCAAGGTCATAGATTCAATTTACCACAAACTCTTCCTTCTCCATCCAACAGATTGTCTAATACAACTATGTTAAATAACTCTCTTGTTTACATGGCTTAGCCAGTCAGCATGTCCAGGGCTCTAACTGTCTAATTGGTAATTGTTTCCACTACATCTTAGAATCTAATCAGGATATAAATTGGGGTTCCATAGCCCTAACTCCCATCCTGTGCCCAGGTAGCAGGTCCTTATGTCTGGATAACAACTCTCTGACCAATTCTTGGAAGATGGGTATATGCAGTGGTAATTACAAGTCCAATTCACTAAATTCCAATTGTAGGTTTAATGAATGCCCTACTTAAAGATCTGAGTGTCCTTCCTGGGTCCTTGCTAAAACCAGGAATTCTACCTATGACTGGCCCTACATACCTCATCTTCTACCTCTTACTCGAGGCTTTGTCTGAAATCATATCTACTCTATCTCTACAGAAATAAATATATCAGATTGCTGTTAGTTAGACAACTCTCCTTTGGCTAGGAGATTGCCTATCATCTCCTACATTCTCACATAGCAATCAGCTAAATATTGTCACAGAAAAATCTCAAATTATTTTTCTTGTGTTTATCTTTCTCATATAGATGCTTTTACTTCAAAGCAAACAACTCCAGTTTTGTGTATGTGTGTGTGTGTTTGTGTGTATACATATATACCCCAAATTGTCTCAGTTTACATATATAACTTGAAATTTCTATACAGAAACTTGTTTACCTACAAGCTATTCTTATTATACAAATTATTACTTTCTTAATTCTTTAAAATCATTAGAACATCTTAGGTGACTTTAAATTTCCAATATGCTATTAATTCCAATATCACAAAACAGCAGTAAGAATATCACACAAATTACTAGATTGTACAAAACAACCCTCCCATTATTACATTATGCATACCCATTGATCTATCCAACAATGAGTCCTAATTTTTGTTATTTCCCTTCTTACCCCATCAAAGCAATCACATGTTAATTCCAGGCTTTTACATTATGGTATTCAAATGGCTTATAATTTCACAAGAGATAATATAATCTCTCTGCAGTTACAAAAGAATATCACATAACTGATATATACATCTTACTCATCTTAAAGGTACCTTCTGGTGGGACCACACAATTGTTATTTGTTCAGTCATTAGTCAGAGCTCCCCACATCATTTGTACCCAGATCCTCCAAGAATCTAATCTCATATATATGATACATTCAAAACCTCAATGTAATTCTTATTTATGCCATTGTTAATCCAATGGCAAAGGACTAAATCATTAGATAAAACCTCAGTTCATTTAGTTTGCTATCAACTATACAACTACCTTCCCAACAGTTTAGTTTGATAAAAGCTTTAGAGTACCTTGTAAAGAGAATCCAGCACTCACATTCCAAAAACTCCATCCAAAATAAAAAATACAATTGTTATCATTATTAAGCTTAACACTAAAATAAATTAGAGCTTTTTCCCAAAAGAAATTAGTAAATATCCCAGATAAAATAATTGTGTATTTTTCTTCAATACCACTTTCCTTTAACTTAAAAGTGCTTCAATAAAGTTTAAGATTCCAAACCAATTTAACAATCTAGATTATACAAATTTTGCCAGAATATAACAACACTTATATCCCTTTTTTAAAATCCTCAGAGTAGGGGTGGCTAGGTGGCGCAGTGGATAAAGCACTGGCCCTGTAGTCAGGAGTACCTGGGTTCAAATCCGGTCTCAGACACTTAATAATTACCTAGCTGTGTGGCCTTGGGCAAGCCACTTAACCCCATTTGCCTTGCAAAAAAAAAATAAAATCCTCAGAGTGATTCCCAAAACTCTATTTCAGAAATTATGCCATTTGGTACATAAATACTTTGAGAAATTATTGAGTGTTTCCTTTTCAAGATATGAGAAGATGTTGCAAGGTTTTCACAGGTATCTGTAAGAACAATACATTACAAAGATAGGAGTCTCTGGTTATTGATTAGGTCAAAAGGATACAAGCTATGTGTAGGAATGTGGAGATGAAGAAAAGGGGAAGGTGATCAAAAAAAATGACCCTGACCAAATCACTGAACTAGAAAAGGTTCCCTAACCTGATATGAAGGCACTTAGTTGGGGGAGACCAAAAACCAGCTGGAGCTAGTCAGGAGCTGACTTGGGTCTCTGACCTTTTGCAAGTGTGCTTGCTTAATAAGGTCCATGAATACTAACTTACACTCTCCCTGTGATGATTGAGGCTCTTCAGCATAACCCATGTCATGACGGGGGGGCATGTTTGGGAGTGTCATGGGGTGGATTGTACGCCTATTGAATGGGGGCCTATCAGGACTCATAAGGGAGGGGAAAAGTCTTTTAACCTATGTAAGATTGGACATTGCTGCAATTTGGAGTGTCACTAACTAGGCAGCACCTGTCTCTTGCAAGATCATTAATTAAATGATTAATCCTTCCTTCACTCCAGTGGACTAAGTTTTGTTAGAAATTTTGCATAGTAGTGGGATGGGCTTTTGGGTCACTTTTCCAACTCTGCTGAAAAGGAGGTACAGTGTCTTGTTTCTAACATATATGAAATATTTATATTATTTCATCATCTAACATATGTAAACATGTAATTTTCTTGGTGATTGCTTTCATTTTTATTTTTTTTTCCTGCTGTAGTATCTGAGATCATGCTGATGCAGAGAACCATGGGCATAGGAAGTATTGAAAGTAATTCAAAACAAAATTTGTAAATCTTTTGTTTGTATTGTTAAAATCTTGTAATCTATTGATCCTCTTACATTCTGTTAAAACACTTTACCTTGACCTCCAGTCTGACCTTGGCCATTGATGGGTCAAGTTTATGCTGGTGTGACAGGATATGACATGTAGGACTTAGAATTCGTGTACTTTAGGACAGGAAGGACCAGTAAGTAGCTTGCCTATGGGAGAATACCTGAGCCAGGTGCTAGAGACCACTCCCCAAGCACCACCCTTGTCCAACCCACTACAGAAATGTATTTAAGTCCAGAAGAAAAGCACCAGCTCCCTTTTCACTCTTCTTCACACTACCTTTGCTTTGCAAGGATGACTGTTTTCTTCTTTCTTTCTTAGACTACATGTTCCTGGTCTATGTCTACTTGAGAATCCTGGGCCCCTATGCCATGTGGCCAGGTTAAGTCAGTCCTTATGGCTATCTATCCTCTCTCTCTCTCTCTCTCTCTCTCTCTCTCTCTCTCACACACACACACACACACACACACACACACACACACACACACACACACACACACATCTCACCCAGCCTGTCCTCAAAGTGCTTACTGATCCTCTAGTAGGATCAGTAATCTATACACTCTGTAGGCCTGTATAATAAATCCTGAGCAGTTTTAAAAATCCCAGGGATGTACGTGGATTCTTTCACTATTCAAAAAAACTCAATCTATATCAATTATAATTGGCAACCCCAATTATCCAGCAATAATGCTGAAACTGTTTTTTTTTTTTAATTTAAGGCAGAAGAGATTTTTGTTCCTGACCACTGCCCTTTTTATGGCTTTTCAGTACTAATTTTCATTTAAAAATTATTTTTAAATATTTCTGATCACTAAACTAAGAATAAATTCCTTGTAATTAACACAACTAATTAACATAATGATAAGACAACATCATGATGTTAGCATATTACTAGAGCTTTTCCCTACCAAAGATAAATTAAGCCTCCACTCTGACATTCACACTACAGATCCCACCAAGAAAAAGAGAAAATTCAAAGAAGTTTTCAACTGTAGACATCATGAAGGATCTTCAGTGAAGGTCTGTCTCTTTTGGGGAAAAGGAGGAAGTAAAGCCCAGGAGGTGGGAGAGCAGGAAAACCAGCAGGAGGCTTTTACCCACAGTGCAATCCAGGTCCCAATAGCTTAATAATAGCAGAGGTCCTGGCAGCTAGTTAGCAGGGAGGACCCCAACCCCGAAGTCTGAGCCCTGAGAACACTGGGGTAAAAGACAGGTATGGTCGGGAACAAACCATTGTTAAGTCAGAACCTGGATATAAAGGAGGAAAAAAAATCTCTGCAAAGGCAAGCCCTAGACTGCATAGGCAACATCTTGGCCAGCTACAAGCCAGGAATCAGACCCCAGCCCCAGAAAAACAAAAAGCTTGGATCTATACTCCCTGTACTCCAGGAGCAGAGCTAAAACAACAAAGATGTCAAAAAAGCTAAAAGAGTGCTCACTGTAGAAAACTACTTTACAAAGATGATAACAATGCCTTGTCTGAAGAAGAAGGCAGTGAAAAATCACAGGGGAAGTATCAAAACAGTCTATAAATTGGACTCAAATACAAGAAAGCTCATCAAAGAGCTTAAAAAAAGAAACACAGAAGCTAATTGAAGAAAATAAACCCTTAAAAATTAGAATTGAACAAACAGTAACCAATGAATCTACAAGACTACAAGATTCTATCAAAAATAATAAAAAGACTGAAAAAATTAAAGAAAATGTGAATTACCTTTTAGGGAAAACAAATGACCTAGAAAATAGATCTAGCGGGGAGACTAGGTGGTGCAATGGATAAAGCACCGGCCCGGGAGTCAGGAGTACCTGGGTTCAAATCTGATCTCAGATATCTAATAATTACCTAGCTGTGTGGCCTTGGGCAAGCCACTTAACCCCATTTGCCTTGCAAAAAACCCCCCCAAAAATGAAAAAAAAAAACAAAATAGATTTAGGAGAGACAATCTATGAATCATCAGACTACTAGAAAGCCTAGATCAAAATAAGAACCTGGAAAACATCATGCAGGAAATTATAAGGGAAACCTGTCCAAATCTAGAATAAGATAATATAACCATTGAAAAAAATCCACAGAAACCTTTTAGAAAGCGATCCCAGGATAAAAACTCCAAGTGCTGTAATAACCAAATTCCAGAACTCTCAAATACAGGAGGGAATATTGCAAGTAGCAAAAAGGAAACAATTCAAATACAAAGGAAACACAATCAGACTCACACAGGACCAATCACCCTCAACAATGAAGGATTAGAAGACTTGGAATAACAAGGACCTGGGATTACAACCAGAATGTATTACCCTGTAAAATTCAGCATATACTATGAGGGAAAAAGATCTATGTTCAACAAAATAGAGGAGTTCCAGAATTTTCTGACACAAAAACCAAACAGAGAATTCAATTGCCAAATACATGACGCAAGCATTGCATAAAAAAGAAAAATGAAAAGGGGAAGGAAAACGCAAAACAAAACAAACAAATGTTGGTCAAGGCTATTGAATTGTATACAGCCATTAAAGGGAAGACACAACACTTCTAATTCTTTAGAACTTAATTTCTCTTAGGATAATTAAAGGCAGAATATAATTGAAGAAAATGAACCTAAAGGATATGGATATAATTGGAAATTATCTCTCCATTGAAGAGGTCCAAGAAGACTGCTATATTTGAGACAAAAAGTCCTGAAGAAAATTAGGGGTGTTAATTTTAAACTTAAGTGTCTCATTATCCTTTGACCCACTTTAATTCTACTGTGCTTAGCACTTTGTCTAATGAGGGCATCATAAACTATGAGGTCTTGAGTCAATGTCTCTAACTTACAATCATTTTTATAGTGCAATAACACAGTGACATAGGTGGTTTTGGGGAAGGTGGATTTCTTTAAGAATTCTTTATGTAAAATCTAATTTCTGTGGTTGGATTTTATGTAAAGCAGGAAGTGTCTGTCTAAGAATTTCACACTGAGAAGGGCATTGGGAGCATACTTTCTCCTCCACCCCTCCCCACTGGAGCAACTGATTGAACCCATGTTTCTTGGCATCCTGATGCAGTGATGCTCCTCTGAGAGTTACTTTCTATATTAGTGTGTGTACCTGAGGTGGAAGTGGGGGCCTTTTCCCCTGCTCTTGTTAATTCTCTTTCCCATTTGTCAAGAAAGCTTTTCTTTGAATGGATTCTCATTATTTTACATGTTTTCAGCATTGGAATTTCTGGAAGAATTGTTTGAAGTCTCTGACTGAGAAGCCTCTTCTTACCTGGGAAGCTTGACTTATGGACAGCCAGCCCTTCCTTGGGGTAGTATGGCACTGTGCCTTCTGTATCCTGTATCCTTTCAGGGAAGGCTCTTTTATGCCAGAGGACTGTCACAAATGTGAGGACTTAGCAAGGGTACAGAGAGGGATCATGTCTTTATTTTATCATGAAGAAAACAGAGTCTCTACCTTGATCAGGTCACATAGAGAATGAGGTAGGGAGAGGGTGGAGGGAAGAGCTCCAATATGCCTCAGGATCAGGAAGCCTAGGTAAACTGAGGTTCAGAGAAATAGCAAGATAATCAAGAGTCAGAGAAGCAGAGACATGCATGGAACAGTTACAGCTAGTCCAGCTGAAAGGGGTTGCAGAGACCCACTCTCAGTAACCTGTTTTATTGATGAAGAAACTATGTCCCAAGAGAGGAAAAGACATTTGTCTGAGATCCCCCAGAGGTTCAGGACAGAGCTGGGAGTGGAGTCTTGGCCTTTTTATATTCCCCACCTTGGGGCATGAAGATATTGAGAAGAAAAAAATCAAACAATTAAGGGTTGGGAGACAGAGGGGCAAAGGGAAGGGATGCCTAAATCTTTATTTTTTTTTCTACCAACCCTGCCATGGGCAGCTGGGAGCAGTGAGCTGTGCCCTTTCTCTTGGAGTTTCCCAGTGCTCCTTTCAGATCCCCAGCTCTGCCCAGCCCTGGGATGACTTTCCTCCTCAAGGCCCCTCAGCCTGACACCTACAATGGCTTCTACCATATCACTTCTGCTCCATATTTCTGTCTCAGAAAAGTGACCCTTTGATCATCATCTGGTCAGATGAGGGAACTAGAAACTTGAATGTTATTCCTCTTACCCCGTCATGAAACCATGTTTCTTATTCTATAGACCTCTAAGGGTTTCTTAGCATCCCATCCCTGGCCTTAGAGCTCTTTTGGTATCCAGGCATGTTATCCCTTCTTGTCTCTTCCTATCTTTCCCATAGCCAGCTGAAAGTGGACCAGCTGAGCATCACCATGTAGAGGGGGAAGGTGGATTTTTCAGTGAGTCTTTGGGGAGGAATCAGGTGAGTTTCGAGGCAGGATTAGGAGGTACCAGGGAGTGTCGGCACATCTCCTGGCTCTGGGAAAGGGACCAGTGTGCTCTCTTTCCAATATCATTCAGTCTCCCATTCTGTCTCTCATATCATTCTGGTTCCTGCAGACTCCAGCTCTGCTTTCAGACCAGGGACCTGGAGCTCACACCAGGCAACATGCCCCCCCCCCCAACTGATCAGTAGAACTCGGTGGCAGATTGGCCCAGTGATGGGAGAGCAGGGCGGTTGGGGGCATGTCAGAGAATCAAAGAGACTCTGGGCCTGGAACTCAGGTTGGGCTGGGTCTCTTCCCCTCTTTGGACCTTCAGGGATGGCCTCCTGCCTCCAGGGTTTGGATCTTCTCCAGTTCTCACTAGAAAAACAGGATGCCACAGTTTTCTCCTTGCCCTGGCCATTACTTTCAGCCTCCACAGTGCCAGGGGGATCAAATTCTAGGCTCTGGCTTGGAATTCAGGCCATGTTACCTTCAGGATCCAGATTCCTTTAAAAAAGATGAAGAACAAGCAAGGAAAAGAACCTAGAAAACTGCCCTGTCCCTCCTCTGGTTAGGGCTCCTAAGAATCCTTAATTGCACTGTCACTGAGTCAGGGCTGAATAGCTGCCTAGTCAGAGCCTGCCAGCCACCAGAACCAATGAGTGAAAGACTGGATGGCCCAATACCTCTGTCCTGCGAATACCAAGCTGCATAGTGTTCAAAAATGAATCTGACCACTCTCAGCTGCCATTTGTTTAATTCAAAAAGTAGGGAGACCAAACTTGGTGATTTCAGGGAACCATTTGAAGTCTGCTCTTGGAGTAGATAACATTGCATAGCAGTGGTATTCTCCAGGTCTGGAGCTTGTCTTTTTGTCTCTCTTTGTCTCATCAATTTTGATAGAGTAAGCTTCTGCAGACTCCTGGATATGCAGGATAGAGTTTGTGTTTGGCAGGTAATAGTCATTTGTCCTTTATTCTTGAAGAAGATCCCAACATCAGATAGGTAATACCATGACATGCACATGAATTGGATTTGAGTGAGGGAGTGCTGTGTTAAGTCAAGAGCTCTATTTTCTCTTCTGGAGACATTCAGGTCCAGTGGCCAGATATGAATCGTGATGTCTGGAGGCAATCAGGGTGAAGTAATTTGCCCAGGATCACATAGCTAGTATCAAGTGCCTAAGGCCATATTTGAAGCCAGGTCCTCCTACTACTAGGGTCAATGCACTCCACCACCTAGCTGTCATGTCCTCTAATGTCTGGAAAAAACCAATTTATTGCACATTCAAAGTCTGCTCCTTCTAAAGTAGTTTCCTTCAAGTCCTTTAAGGGGGAGTGACGGTGAAGCAAAGCACCTAGATATATTCCAGGGTCATGATCTAAAGTCTCACTTTTCAGCTCAGGTAGATAGGTGGCAGAATTGACTGTATTTATACCAACTACATTGCCTTCTTTCTCAGAGACAAATAAATCTATAACATTTGAAACCCACAAACTGGAGGCAACTTGTTTTAGAGCCAGATGGTCAGAAGGGGTTAAAGGTTTCAGGGATAAAGGACACAAGGATGTAGTCCCTCCTGGGTCAAACAGAATGGCCTATCTAGGATGCTCAGAACCCAGAACAGAAGGATGAAAGGCACTGATCCCTCCAATAAAAAGGGATAGTGGTTCTGAGACACAGGCTACAATGGTTTCACAAGCAATCTCCACAATTTAAATACTCTCTTGACTCCAGGGAAGGCAGAAATTTTTAAAACTGAAGAATGTGGCACCAGACATCTCTTACCCCTGTATGAGCAAGGAGACATTTCTAACAGAAATCACGGGATAACTGGCATGACCTGTCTATCCTTCTCCTTTTGCTACCCCCTCCTGCTACCCCCACCCTGGAACCCAATCATGTTCAGTGATCAGAATTTCAAGGAGGTGCCTTCCTTCCTTCCTGGGGTGCTTTCTGCACCAACTTCTAGTCTCTTGTTCTCAACTAAAGCAACAGATCCAGATATTTGGGTCTGTATGAACACAGGAGGAAAAAGCCTATGGGATCCTCCCTGGAGCTGGGACACTTTAGCAATAATCATAAGTTCTCCACACTGCCAGGGCTTGAAACCACAGGCTATGAACAAGCCACTATCTTGCATTTGAAAGGGAACATAGAAACTTGGGAGTCGATGGAGTAAGGAGGGATATATTTTTAGGTAGCTGGCTAGGTTGGAATTGCTAAAGAACTTTTCCAAATAATTCATCTTCTCCTTCACTGATTCCAATTCAGAAGTATACACTTTCCCTTGTTTCTGAGTACCATTTGTCATAGCTGTATCACTCCAGAGGCAGTTTACTTTTCCGTCAGTTTCTGCTTTGAATATTTGAATTTGGTTTTATCAAAACTATCTTAATGGAGCCAGCAAAATTGAGGGTCATCACTAGCCAAATGGAACCAATTCTGATAGTATGAAGCACAGTCAGGACCATATTTTTTTAATTTAAATATTTTATTTGTCTATCCAGAAATAAGCAATGGTAGTTTTTACTACCATTTACTACAGGGTTTTGGATTTTACAATTTCTCCTTCCCCCCTCCCCACTCCTGCTAACAGTTTTATATTTATAACCAAACTAAACACAGATCTATAGTGAACATGTTGTGAGAGAAGAATCAGATTCAAACAGAAGAAAGAAAATATTAGACAGAAAAAGAGACATCATACATATGACAATTTTTAAAAAGTGAAGATCATAAGCTTTGATCTTCATTTAAACTCCACAGTTCCTTCTCTGAATATGGATGACATTCTCCATCACAAGTCTTTTAGAATTGTCTTTGATTATAGTACTGCAGAAATGAGCAAATCCATCATGGCTGACCATCATCCTATGTTGTTATTAGTGTGTATAATGTTCTTCTGGTTCTGCTTGCTTCATTCAGTATCAAGTCAAGCAAGTCTTTCTTGGTTTTTCTGAATATCCTGCAGGACCATATTTCTTATTCATTTGAAAGGCACATGTTCTTTCTGAGAGCCTGCAAATAGGATCTGCCCCATTTTAAAGGCGGACACTCAAAGATCATAACACTATGTAGCAATTACACCCAGGTTCACTATAAGTGATATAACAATATAAATACAATTAATCTCCACTGTGCTTGCAATCCACTTAAATTATAAATTAATATTCAATAACTGTAATCAAACATGCACTTAAAGATGTTAACTTCAACTGGTTTAACATCACCCCCCCCAAAAAAAACCCAACCAAATAAGTAATTCTTACTAAAACATTTATACCTGCAGCAAAACAAAACAAAACAAAAACACATGCAAAAACTTTGCCAATGCATGTGTCAGGTAACAAAAAAAGAAAAAAAAGATGACCTTGCCACAGAGTGATCTTGGTCACTAACAATCACTCTGTAAGACTCTTCACAATGAAAGGCTGACTTGTTCAAAGCCTGGACTCAAAAGTGGAGCAGGAGTCAAAAGATTTGAATTTAGCAGATAGGTAAACTGGGACTCTGGAACAAGTTTTCCAGGGGGTCTAGTCTCACTTCAGATATTGGGAAACCCAGTGTTACCTCCTCCATAGATAACCACTGCCACCAATTAATGTTAACCAAGGTTTTCCTGAGCCCTCTCTAATCTGAGGGTGACCAAGCAGACCAGAGACAGAACCAGCAACCAGAATGGTTTATTAATCACTTTCATTGTAAGGAACTGATATACAAATCATAGGATTCCTCCATTCCTTGGAACTCCATCTTGCTCTTATAGAGACAGATATCTTGACCATGATCATAGAACAAACAGACTTGAAGATTAAGTGATGTTCTCAGGACAAGCCCTCATACTGGATAATACAATGATTACATCACCTGTGACCATGCATGTAGGTGACCTGTGGGAAGCGCTAGGTTGGTTGTATAGTTTTGTGGGTTATTGTCTTAGTTATTCTGATACACTTTACTTAACACAGGCAAGCACAATTCAGGGCAGGACCTGACATGATTGACTGTTGACTTCTTTTCACTGTTTTCCCAGGCCTAGAGTCTACCTGTGAAAAGCAGCTCTGGAAACTAAATTATTATCAAATTCAGTATACATATCATAATTAACTGATATAAAATTAACATCCTTGACACTAGAAAAGATACCAGCTGTAATCAAGGAATCAATCATTTTGAATCAAGACTGGTGTCTGTTGAGACTAAGGGAGCTCAGTGGTGTATCACATTCAAACAAACACATTGTTCCAGGTGTGATTTTTAAAAAATTTCATAATCACTGGTCAGACAATTTATCAGATAAAAATAACTTCATTATTGGAGAATGGTCTCCTCAAAATTCCAATAGAAGAAAAATGAAAAGTCTAATAGTAACATAAACAATGTTACAGATGCAAAATATGTAACAAAATTGCCCAGTGACTTCAGGTCAGTTGAATGGGTGTCTGAATTATCTTAGAAAAGTCCCTTCACCCATCTATCCCTTTAACAGTAGAGAGAGATGGCATTCAGAGGAGACTTAGAGACAATCTGATGCAATTACATTTGATTCTTTTTCTCATAGCTCCTAAACTTAGAACCTTAAAGTCAAACATCATTTGTTCCAGGAGAAGCAGATATGTTTCATCATTACTTCTTTAAATTAGCCTGAGAGCATTGTATAAGCCATTCACAGTTCTTTATCATACAACATTGCTTTTAATATGTACAAAATTCTCCTGGTTCTGTTCATTTTATTTTGTATCAGTTCATTTAAGTCTTTCTAGGTTTTTCAATCAATCATATATATATATATATAAAATGTATATAGCAGTCAATGGAGTTAAGTAGCTTGCCCAAGGCCACACAGCGAGGTAATTATTAAGTGCCTGAGGTTGTATTTGAGCTCAGGTACTCCTGACTCCAGGACTGGTGTTCTATGCACTGCGCAACCTAGCTGCCCCCTCAATCATATTTTTTAGAGAAAAAAACACAATAATGAGTAACAAAAGGGAAATTTTTTGTATAGGATGGATAATGATTCTCAAACGCCAGAATCTCTGATATAGTGAATCATATCCATATGATAGAAATGGAAGGAAATGAAAAACCATCAAATTCTAAGCTCATTGGCAAAACACATTTTGTACATGTAGTGGGGAATACTGATCCCCCACCCCCCCCCCAAGTATCAGGCTATTTTAGATCTAACCAACCTTTCCTATATATGGAACATTAGTGAATTTCTTTTTTTTTTTTTTTTAAGGCATGAATGGAACTTTTTTTACTTTTCAAAGATTTTATTTACTTTGAGTTTTACAATATCCCCCAATCTTGCTTCCCTCCCTCCACCCCCCCACAGAAGGCAATTTGCCAATCTTTACATTGTTTCCATGGTATATATTGATCCAAATTGAATGCAATGAGAGAGAAATCATTTCCTTAAGGAAAAAAAAATAAAGTATAAGAGCAAGATTACGTAATAAGATATTGGGTTTTTTTTTTTTCTAAATTAGAGGTAATAGTCCTTGGTCTTTGTTCAAGCTCCACAATTCTTTCTCTGGATACAGATGGTATTCTCCATTGTAGATAGCCCCAAATTGTCCCTGATTGTTGCATTGATGGAATGGGCAAGTCCATCAAAGTTGATCATCACCCCCATGCTGCTTTTAGGGTGTATAGTGTTCTTCTGGTTCTACTCATCTTGCTCAGCATCAGTTCATGAAAATCCCTTCAGGCTTCCCTGAATTCCCATTCCTCCTGGTTTCTAATAGAACAATAGTGTTCCAAGACATACATAGACCACAGTTTGTTAAGCTATCCCCCAATTGAAGGACATTTACTTGATTTCCAATTCTTTGCCACAACAAACAGGGCTGCTATGAATATTTTGTACAATTGATGTTTTTACCCTTTTTCATCATCTCTTCAGGGTATAGACCCAGTAGTGGTATTGCTGGATCAAAGGGTATGCACATTTTTGTTGCCCTTTGGGCTTAATTCCAAATTGCTCTCCAGAAAGGTTGGATGAGTTCACAGCTCTACCAACAATGTATTAGTGTCCCAGATTTCCTACATCCCTTCCAACACTGATCATTGTCCTTTCTGGTCATATTGGTGAGTCTGAGAGGTGTGAGGTGGTACCTCAGAGATGCTTTTTGCATTTCTTTAATAAGTAACTATTTAGAGCAATTTTTCATATGACTATGGATCACTTTGATTTCCTCATCTGAAAATTATGTTTGCATATCCTTTGGCCATTTGTTGATTGGGGAATGGCTTATTTTTTAAAAATTTTGACTCAGTTCTCTGTATATTTTAGAAATGAGTCCTTTGTCATTAGTGGATTTCTTAACTCATTCTTTTGACCCCTATTCCCCCAAGTTTCTAAAGTCCTAGGGGTATATTTCTCAAGGTCATTATTTCTCAAAAAGAAACTGGCAACATTTTTCTTATGAATTAGCTCAAAGACAGCCCAAGATAATTAAATATATTTGTAATGAATGAAGTAACCTTCTCCATCATAGTTACTCTTGCTTCTCTATAATGAAATATCATAATTAAGGAATATAGGCCATAGACAAATGAAGGCAACCATAAAACAAAGGTTTAAGTTATTTTGGCTATGGCACAGCATCCCCAGAGTGACCTCAAGCCCTTAATGTAACAGCAGATAACTCTTCTTCACTTGCCTGACAACCATCTCATATCACTCAGTGCGATCCAGATTCTGATTATAATACCTCTATAGAATGAACTTCATGTTTTCACCCAGATAAGACTCATTTCAGCCATTCAGAAAGTAAACTAGGTCTTTCTTTTTTAAATGCTATTTTTTCAATTACATGCAAAAATAATTTTCAACTTTTTGTTGAAATTCATCTTTGTAAGCTTTTGAGTTGCTTATTTTTCTACTGCCCTCCCCCACCATGCCATTGAGTGATCTGATATAGATTAAGATCTTTAACCTTGTTCTCTTTTAAGAGATCACATATAACTCTTCCCCTCCCACCCCACCCCCCGAATACCCGGCCCTTGTCAGGTTCTCACAAACTCTTCAAAGAATTTTTTAGAAGATATCACTTCACATCACCTTCTCCCTTTCTTCTCCATACTTTCTCCCTGATTCCAAGGGGAGACATTTCTCATCTTCTTTCCAATTGATCATTAGGTTCTTCATAATGATTATTTTAACAGTTGACTCTGATAGAAAGGTGTGGTCTTTGAACAAATCCCATCTTTATGCTTCATTTTTCTCCTCCAGGTTGATAGTGGTTAGACTCACTGAATTCTGAAGCTTCCTTTAGCTCCATATTCTATGACTTTTTATAATTTAGAAATTGGTTACTTGAATGTCACATTCAAGGATGTAGCTGTGGACTTCACCCAGGAGGAATGGGGTTAGGGTTAGTTGTACGAAGAAGTCATGCTGGAGAATACTGGGAACCTCTTCTCCCTAGGTAAGGACACCTCCACTGGTAATTATGAATCTTCATTCACTAATGTGCAAGGTTATTTATCAATTATTAGAAAGAGAAAAATGCTGGTCTCCTCAGTCCAAGGGAGAGATAGGGTCTGCTGTCTACTTTTCCTGCCAAAGACCTTTGCATAGTGTGATTAGAAGCTGGAGATTTCTTTTGTTGCTTCTGAAGCTCTAGGTAGCTTCAGATCAAATCAGTGTGTAAGCATCTCAGATGTAGAAGTAACCTCAGAAGTTGTTAAGTCCAACTTCTACTCACATTCTCAGGACTGATGGGGAGTACTGTTACATGTGATTGAACATAATGGAGTGATTCTCAAAATGAAGTTCCTCTGTATCCAAACCCCCTTTTTTCCTTAAAAAGAAATAAATTACATGTTTATCTTCAAGCTTATCATTAAATGATTCCTCATGACCAGGCATTTCAGCTCTTAGATAAGATATGATTTCTTACTTTGAGCAAAGGGAAGTACCATGGATGCTGGAGCAAAAAGGCCTGGGGAGCCTCTGGCCAGGTGAGTGCGGTGAAGGCAGGTATATGAGAGCTGTGATTACAAGAAGCTTCTATGGGTTATGTTGAAATAAGTACTAGATTTGGGGGCATGAAAAAAACCTATCTAGGAATTTTATTTTCAGATTTGTTAGCAATGGCCTACTGAAAAAGACTGCTCACAAATCAGTGAGCAGTCTCAGTTTTCCCATTTGTAAAATGAAGGAATTGGACTCCATGACATTTCACCTCCCTTCCAGGGATCAATTTATGGTCTTATAAGAAGTCATTGTTTGGAATTTGGGTGCATGGAAATCTCTTGAAAAATGTAAAAAGGAAAAAAAAAACCTAAAAAAAAGCAACAAAGGGGTGGCTAGGTGGCATAGTGGATAAAGCACCAGCCTTGGCGTCAGGAGTACCTGGGTTCAAATCTGGTCTCAGACACTTAATAATTACCCAGCTGTGTGGCCTTGGGCAAGCCACTTAACCCCGTTTGCCTTGCAAAAAAAAAAACCTAAAAAAAAAGAAAATGTAAAAAGGAGTTAGACTATCCAATATGAGTTCTTTATTAGACCTTTTTCAAGATCTAATTAAGGTCTGCTAGATTGCCTTTGGCTCTCGTGCTCAGTCTGGAAGGGCAAGTAACACACCAACAACTATGTATAAACCCATGATAGGCAGGATAAATTTGAACTGGTCAAGAGAGGGCTTATAGCATATATGGAGGGGAAATAGCAGGGTGGAAGAAGACTGGAGATGACTTGGTATAACAGCTCGAGACAGACTGTATATTAGATCCTTTGGGAGCCACTAGAAGTTGAGTAGATCGAGGCATGGTCAGATGAGAACTTTACAATACTGAACATGACAGTGGGGTGGGGAAATGATTAGACTGGTAGACACCCAAAGTAGGTGGACCTGTTGGCAGTCTCAAATTCCCCAGCTGTTAGGTGATGGGGCCTGAAGGCTGAACATGACAGTGTTGGGAGAGTAGTGGGTTTATGTGAAAGATGTTACACAGGTAGAATCCAGGAGAGTTTATGAATCCCAGGACTTTGGAACAGATTGAATATCAGGATAGTGAGGGTGAATGTGTGAGAGTGACTGAGAAGAGTATGATACTTCATTTCTGAGCCTGGATTTTGGGAGGAAGCTTCAGGCAGTTTTAGGAAAATAGGAAGAAAGGGTTGGAGTAAAAAGAATGAGTTTCATTTTGGACATGGTGAAAGGACAAGCAGGAGGTAGATGATGGGATGAAATGGGATTATTTGTTCTGTTCATCTGATATTGAGGTTTAAAAGGCAAAGAAGGCATTTGATTCATGTGAGATATGGAAGAAAAGAGAGTTTTTGATAAATGTCCAGTTTTTTAAGTGAAATATGAATCAAAATTCTTCATTGAGAAGATGTGGTTAGGGGGCAACTGGGGATGCAGTAGAAAGAGCACCACCCTGGAGTCAGGAGATCCTGAATTCAAATCCAGTTCTAGACACTTGATACTTATAGCTGTGTGACTTGGGCAAGTCACTTTACCCCATTGCCTCCCCTCCCCCCACCCCCACCCCCAAAAGAGAGAAAGAATATATAGAGGGGCAGCTAGGTGGCTCAGTGGATAAAGCACCCGCCCTGGAGTCAGGAGTACCTGGGTTCAAATCTGGTCTCAGACACTTAATGATTACCTAGCTGTGTGGCCTTGGGCAAGTCACTTAACCCCATTGCCTTGCAAGAATCTTACCAGCAATAACTAAAAGAGAAATACCCCCAACAATCTATTCTCTTTATGTTTATAGAGATGGACAATGGAGGCATCCTTGAATTTTGTGGGGGGGATAACCTCATCATGCCATATAACCTGGAATATATTTCAGTCAACTTAAAAAAAAATTATTTATGGCAATTTATGCCCACTATTTTTCCTTCCAAGTTAGCAACAAATTGTTCCTGCTCAGAGAGACTCTATTCTCTTGACATTAATTTTTCTGGTAGCCATTTTGCCTCTTTAGTTGAATGTGATGAGTCTGTGATTAGTCCAGCACTCTGCACCACACATTGCCTTTGTCACTCTCACATCATGACTGTCTCTTCTCCTTTTGATGACATAGTCTAGCAGATGCCAATATTTGCTACTTGGGTGCATCCAGGAAGTTTGATATTGTAAACAGAAGACAATGTTTGTGATGAGAAGGTCATGCGATGTGCAAGTCTTCCGTAGTAGGTGACCACTGCTGTTGCTGTTTCTAATTCCATTCCTCCCAAGTACTCCCAGCCACGTCTGGTAATCGGAGCTTACTCTAGCATTAAAGCCACCCAGAATTATGAGTTTATCCTCTTTCAGTACATTGATGATAAGGGTCTCCAGATTTTCATAAAATTTTTCTTTAACTTCTTCAGTATTTGGTGGGAACATAAGCACTGAAGATAGTGGCATAGCATTTTCCTGGAAGTGGCAATCTCTTTGTCATGAATGTCAACTAGATTAGTTTTGATTGCAAAAACTTACCCCAATTTCACAGCACTTCCCTTCACTGGGGCCACTCCAGAAAAAAAACATGTATCCAGCTCGGACTTCAGTCAATTGACCTTCATTTGTCAGCCTTGTTTCACTCTGGTCTGCTATTTGGATAGGCTATCTGATGAATTCTCTTGCAACAAGAGCTATTTGTCTTTGGTGGTCTATGTGATCTTGTATGGTCTATGAGTGTGGGCAGGTCTTATGCACCGATGGTGAATGGCATCTTCTTTAAAGAATTATTTAATTGTTGATTTTTTTGTCTTGTTGATTTTTTGTCTCTTGACTGTACTGTGGTATCCCCACCTGATGTGGTAATCAGGCCAGGGCTGGGTAAGTAGACAATTTTTAGGGCACCTATTCTAGTCCCTCCTCACATCAGGAAGTGAACTGTGTGATCCTTAAAAGGGCTACTCTGTCACCCAAGGGGGCTACCGAATCTCACAGCTACTTTCAGTGGGGAAATAACCCTTTGGCCTGGGCCATCCATGTTCAGGGTTGTGACTACAGCTCCCAGTGTAGCCCCACCAGCTGCTTCTCACTTGCCTCTTTGTCGCAGGACTCTCAGGAAAGGTTATGAGTGATATCTTTTGTTGCATGTGTAAATTGGATTTAAGTGAGGTAGATTTGTCTGAAGTCATCTGCTTCACTCTCTCTTCCAAAGTCATCATGAGCCAGTGCAAGACAGAGTCAAGGTAACTGGGGGTGTTTCTAGATGCTGTGGATGACCTTGTGGATAAACTCATAATTCTAACCAAGCTCTAAGTGCTCCATCCTATCTGCTTCAGCTGTCTACATGGCCATTGGAACGAAGTGTTCTTCTCCACCCATTTCACTGGTATGCTTGGGGTAGACACTCCCACTACTCCCTTGTCACGTTCAGTGCTGGTCCTTCTGCCCCATCACCAGGGATGCTTTGTGGCTTCCATTTGCTATTGGGTGGCAGAGACTGTGCAGTCAATCAGAAGTTAAGGTCAGGTCACTCTGCCTTGGGCCCCTGGACCATTAGCTTCCATGTCCCTTTCTCTTGGAGGGATCAAATTGAGAATGGGGAGACCTTTTTTCTAGCCATTGCCTTTCAGTGGTTTAAAAGGCTGACTGGGGGGAGGGGAACTGCTTTAGACTCAGCTCAGAAATGAATATAGAGTTGGGGGAGGGAGTATGGAAAGTGCGCAGGCTCAGGAGTTGAGGACATAAGTTCAAATTAGGCCTCAGGTATTTGACACTTACTGATGACCACGGACTAGTCATTTAACCCTGATTATTTTGCCAACGACTACAACAAAATGAACATGAGGATATATGCCAAAGGAACAGAGTGATGGGGGGGGGCCTGGGGAGGTGGGGGTAGGGGGTAGAAAACTCAAAGATGCAGGGTCTGAGGTTAGGAAGGGCCCACTTGTGGCATCTCTTTACTTTCTTCCTCTTGGATATTGATGCTGGCCTAGAGCAGGGGATAGGTACACAGTCCCAGTACCAACCACTGAACTTCTGAGCCCTTTGTAATGTTCTTCTCTCTGGGATTCCTCATTGGAATTTTTTTCAGACTGCAGGTATGAAGGGTTGCCAGAAGGGACCAGCCCAAGCTGCCTTTGGGAGATGAAAAAGGAGCAGGTAGAGGAGAGGCTGCTCCCGTCCTTCAGCATCCTTTCCTTGCTCTTCTCTTCCCTTCCATATCCTGGTTCTTGATTGGCTTGTTTTCATCTCTTTCCAGGTAGTGACAGTGCTGGGGTCAGATGTCTGTCTCCCAGCCAAAGGTGAGATTCTGGGGGCTTCATGTAAAGCAAAGAGGGAGGGAGGGGTGAGTGGTTGGGGTGAGGACCGGAAGGGTGGGGCGGCTGGCGGCCACTGATGACTTTGAGGATCTCCCCAAACCTGTCTTTCTTCAGCTTGGTAGGGACCTGAGAAAGAATTTTCTGAGGGCCTTTGACTCCCTCTCCACTGTTCAGTGTAACCCTCTTCTCAAATATAAATTCACCAAGATAATAGAAAACAACCTCAACCCATCCATCTATCCCTTCTCTACCTGTCTCAGCCTTTCAAGGTAGATACCTGATGCTGGTCAGTCCAGGGAAATTGGTCTTTAACTCTCTTCCCTGACTCCTCCCTGCACAGGAGGTGGCCTAAAAGTCTGATGCCCTCCTCCATGCTGGATCCAGGTGGGTCTAAGCCCAGTCACCTCTTGTGGCTGTTTCCTTTCCCTTGCTCTTTTCCCGTAAGCACTTTAACCTCAACTCTTGTTAATCAGCAGCCTGTCCTTTAAGTAGCTCCCTATCTTGCTGCCTCTCCAGAGAACCTAATCCAGGAATTGATTTCAGTCATCAGGAAAGTTTAGTGAGTAACTTGTGAACTTTTTGTAATAAAATGAACCCTGGTAAACTGCCATTTAAAATCTAAGCCCTTCGTGCCTCCAGGGTCAAGATATCTTGAGGGTATTTTCCAGTACCTCTGAGGAGTACTTGTAAACCTGGTGTATTCTGACTTGTTCCAAAGCTTTCAGGCAGAGCCCAGGGCACTTCTCCTTCCTGGAGCTGGTATGGTACCCAACAGGCTAATGGGTCACTAAGCCCCCAGGCCCACCCTCTGCACCAATTTTCAAAGGGTTTCATTTCTGTTATTTCTTCCCTCTGGCCTGCTTTTTCTTTATTGCAGGAGCCTCCCTAAGGGTTTCTGTGGCCTCTCCCCAGGGTTCTGTAATGGGCCCTGGATCTCCATCTCTGTGGGTGATGGTCACTATTCAGAGGGACTGCCTTGTTCCCTTTTAAACCATCCCAGGATGAAGGCTTTTCTTTCCCCTCTGAAGAAGAGAAGGGTTTCAATTTGGAATTAATGGGGAGAATAGTTAGCTTCTAGATGTAGAGCCCCCCTACCTCTTCTCTGCTTCACTGGAGTCCCTGCCCTCTATATGTTTAGAGTCAGTTTATTATTCTCCACCTGGAACTTCCTCCTCCCAAACCTATTGGGCTGATCCATGTTGCTGGGGAAAAATTACCTTCTCTCTTTTGTTCTGCCCTAGTATTGCTTTTGAAAAAAGGGAATGTTTTAATAATTTCTATATCTCCATCTTATAATCACTATCACAGTTCAGTACCAGACATTTTTTTCCCCTCTTCCAAGGCCACCCAACTTTGCTCACTTTTTCTAAACTCTCTTGGGGTAGGAGTTCCCCTCTACAATTATTAATTGATCAAAGGAAGGCCGTCACAAAGTGGCAGATGTTAATGAAGAGAAAATATTTGCTAACAATATAGCAGGTCATATCCTGGGGTCATGTTGGGGCACTAGTGGTTCACACCCTACATAGTTTTTTGGCACAGAAAGAGGCTTCTGTTCATTTCTCAAGCAAGCAGGCCAGGGATTTTGTGATAAATAGGTGGATAGTGAAAGCTATTTTGTACTGTGGTCAGATATAATTTTGGGATGCTGGGGTTGAAGTATGGAAAGAACTCGGAGGGAGTGACACTATATTCCTTTTTGAGCCCAGAAGCTTCCTCTTGCCTCAGTCATCTAGTTGTGAAAGTTTCTATGGGGAGGTCTTGTCTACT
The DNA here is from genome assembly GCF_037893015.1 of Macrotis lagotis. Taxonomy (NCBI): domain Eukaryota; kingdom Metazoa; phylum Chordata; class Mammalia; order Peramelemorphia; family Peramelidae; genus Macrotis; species Macrotis lagotis. The sequence goes on along the minus strand of NC_133664.1, from coordinate 49,583 downwards.
CTCTTCTCACAAGACATCCTGTCCCTCAGTGGCTTACAAGGAGCAGGAGGAGGCCTCTCTTTGGAGGAACTCAGTGACTGATCCTTGTGGGCTTTGTTATAGTGTAGATTCCATGTGAGTAGGTTGGTCAGAGGTGTCAAATACACAGCCTACTGATGGACTGCCAAGTTTTGGAAAGCTTTAAAACCAGATTAAAGTATAGTTTGGAAATATTTAACAAAAATGAAAATGCAATAAAGTAGATGACATTTCATTTTAAAACCAAGTCAATGTTGGCTGCAGTGATCCTTCAGATTACTATTTTGGGCCACCTAGGTGGTACATTTGGATAGATTGCAGGGCCTGGAGTCAGGAAGACTCATTTTACTGAGCTCAAATCTGGCCTCAGACATTTACTAGCTGGGTGACCTTGGGCAAGTCACTTAACACTGCCTCTGTTTCTTCAACTGTAAAATGAGAAGGAACTGGAAAACCACTTTAGTATCTTTACCAAGAATACCCCAAATGGGGTCACAAAGAGTTGCATAAGATTGAAAATGAGTAACAATAACAACAAATTTCTATTTGAGTTTGCCATCAGTGAATAGACTAGATAATTTCTGAGGGTCCAAAAACCTCTTAAATCTGTAAATCTGATTTCCTCTGTACTTATAGTGCTAATATAAAGGATTTCCTGGGCTTTTGCTACTGCTCATTCAACACACATTGCACCATGGTGAGGCTGCCCATTTTGAATAATTGTTGGATCAACTTCCTTCTAAAATGAAAATACCAGTTTTTTCTCTTCCCAGTCATTCAAATAGGAGAGGGAGTGAAAAGGAGAAAATATCCTAGTACCCAAAGTGTGCATCTTTCTCTTGCTTAACATGAGTTTTAAAATGTCAAGTCTGCAGGTTTCAAGGTTCAGGGCTTCTGGAATTCAGTTGTGCCAATTGTGCTAATTGGAGGGATTCAGAGAATCTTTGGAGGGCTCTGGAGAGAGAGAGAGAGAGGGAGAGAGAGAGAGAGAGAGAGAGAGAGAGAGAGAGAGAGAGAGAGAGAGAGAGAATGAATATCTATCAACATGGAGTGAAACAGCTGAAAATAGCTGCCTAAGGGAGAAAACCTGGGATATTAATTGATTTGGTCAAGGACAAGGACTGTAGGGACCAGAATAAAAAGCCCCCCTTCCAAAAAAAGGCATTTTGAGATTAGAGAAGTCACTCTGCCAACTTCCAGCAATTGTAAGAAGGGCTAATCTCTGGATGCATTTCCAGGGTTTAGCAAAATGAAGGCCCAGGTAAATGTATTCAGAGTGATAGGCTGTCCAAAAAAAGAAAACGAGAAATGTTGAGAGTCTACTGAAAAGAGATTCAATGATCTTTACTGCTAATCATTTTTCAAAAAATTATTCAACTCAGTAAACATACCCCTGAATGCTCCCAACAAACAATTTATTTTCCAGCAAATGCTGAATGAGAAAATTCTTCGATAGGTCCAAAAGAGCAATTTTCCCTGAAATGTAGAGCACTGACATGAGATGAAATAAAAAACAAAAACATACCTTCGCCTCTAGTTATCTGAAGTAGACATAAATGATGTTTTAGATATTATTTATACCAATTCGTTTTTTAGGGAAGGACACTGATTCTTAGTAACTCAGAACATTGGATTTCAAATGTTATTTATGTTCCACTACACCAATCTGACACTAGCATGGAGTTTGATATGTTTTCAAACCAAACAAAAGCATAATTCTCTCTGGATGGCAGGTTTCTCCAACTCCTTCCATTGCTATATGACATCATACAAATCTATGGCCATACCAAAGATATAATAACCATCTTTGTAATGAAAAAGCAAAATGAAGAAAACTCTAATGTTGCTTAGACTCTCGATGACATGCACCCTGATGGTAACTGGTTCATCCAGGCTGTCTGTTAAGTCTCTTGGATAGAGACACCAAATGAACTAATTTGGGAGGTGAGAAATGTCATGATTTGCCTGCTTCTATCTTTAATCTTGATAACTTCAGTCAAAGCATCTGATGAGACAATTTTTGGTAAAGGGACATGAAGGCAGGTTTCCCCTCCTGACATGTGGGAAATGAGGAGTGCTTTCATGGAAAGAGATGATCAAAGTTCATCATTTTTACTTTCATATCAGTTCTGCTACTCACTCCACTACTCTTCACTCACACCTTGGGGGGAGGGTCTCCCCACCTGAAGTCTCTTCTCACTCCAGTCCATTCATCCTTCAGTTACCAAAGGGACCTTTCCAGAATTAAACTCTTCCCCTATCACACATCTAGTCCTTCATTCAGTACACTTCAGGGACTCCTATCACTTGTTATTCACACACACAGAGGCAGTGAGGGCTTTTGTACCTGACTGGGGTGGGAGTGGAGATAGGGATGAAGAAGCAGAATGAATAGCTACTCAGGCTGCTATGTCTAAAATAGTCAGAAGGTGGCGAGCTAGGCTTGTGCTAAGGGCTCATGTAACGACAACCATACTCCACCTACCTATCTGCCAGTTGCCTCCAAAGTCTATAAATTTTCGTGTTTTCTTAGTAGTCTGTAACTTTGCAGTTCAGTGCCCTCATTCACTCGGTTCCCCTATCTCTTTTGCTTCATTATTATGACCACAAAAAATCAGTCACTAAGAATTTTTTACTACAATGAAAAAGGAAAAGATGAGGAGCATCTGATCAGACTTCTACATGAACAGCAGCCCCTCTGGTTCCAATCAGCATTGTTTTCTGCATCCAGCCTCTCTTTTGAACCTAGTTTTTAACAGATACATGAGAAGACTTTGAGTCACTGGGCTGTTCTTTAACCAAGGTCGGAGTCCTTTAGATTGAGTCTTAGGTTCTTCTAAGTAAATGAGCAGTCATCTCACTGACATCATCTGCTCCCTAGCTGTCAGTTGACCAACAATTGTCTACTATGTTCCAGAAACTGGGGGGATGAATAACAAAAACTGTTCCTGCACTCAAGGACCTCATTAGTAACCATTATTTCTGATCTGTCAAAGTACCTCTCCTAAAGGATTTCCCTTTGGGTCCTCTGGGGGAAGGCAAAGCATCCAAGTTATCATGTTCTAAAGGAACCTTGTACCTCAGGTAGATAAATAGTAGGACTGACTGTGTTTACACCAACTGCATTCCCTCTGTTCTCAGAGCCAACTATATCTATAACATTTGAAATCCACAAATTGGAGGGAACTCAAAAAAGAGCCATGTGGTAGGAAGGGGTTAAAGAGGATGTTTGGGGATAAAGAACACAAGGATGTGGTCCTTCCTGGATAAATGGAATAGCTTTGCCAGGATCATCAGGGACTCTGAAAGGCACTGATCTCTCCAATAAAGATGGGAGAATAGTTCTGAGACATAGACTACAGTGGTCTCTTTAGTAATCCCCACAATTGTATACTTTTTTGATTCCAGGGGAGAAGAATGGGAAAGGCAGAAAGGTTTAAAACTGAGAGTATGGCACAATTGTCAGCTCTTGCAGCTATGTGCTTTGGGCATAGTTTCAAATTGTTCCCCTCCATGGTTGGATTAGTTCACAACTTCAATAATAGTGCATTAGTGTTTCATTTTCCCACATCCTACAACATTGATTATGTGAGCAATGTGGGGTATTGATGATCTCCACAGGGTGGAGGCTGCCTAAGAAATACATTACAAAGGGGGAATGGCCCTAGCCAATTACAAAACTAGGAGAGATCTTCTAATCCCTTCCCAAAGAAGATGGGTCCAAGATTAGAAGAAATCAGTCCCCAACTAGCCAAGGGTGACCTTGAGGTTTTGACCCAACACAACTGAGTTTGCTCAGTTAGGTCACACCGCCTGTGACAATTGAGGCTCATCAACATAACATGCATCGTCTGATGGGGGATTCATAAGAGACGTGGACCTCTTAGACTGTGACTCAAATGACAATAGCCTATGAAAATTCAGGTGGGAAGGGAAAGTGTTTCTAAAACTATATTATAATGGACATTATTGTACCTCAGGGTGCCTCATGCTAGGGGGGCAGCTGAGTCTTACAAGATTCATGAATAAAAAGTTCAATTCTTCTCTCACTCCAGCAGATTTGTTTATTTTATAGATAATGGATCATTTTCCTTTTTTTGTCATTTTAGGCAATCTGATAGGTGTGAGGTGTGAGAAAATGTAACAAATATTTGAAACCTATATTTCTAGTTAAAAAGTTTGATTTCTTTATGTTGTAAGAAATGGAATGTTGTCTCCCCAAATGTTAATTAAAAACTCAGGAAGAGAAATGATTAAGATAATAAATGATTAGCTTTCATTTCCACATTAGTTATGAGAAACTGAGAAAGGGACTATATCAGTGGGTATTTCTATCTTTTAAGAGGAATGTTTTAGTTGTGGCAAACTAAGAGAAAGATGTGGTCCTGTAGCTGTTAAAGTACAGATTTTATTATTGGATCTGGTTAGAATACAATGTATACTAAAGTTAGTCAATGAACTCTGAAATAGGGTGAAGCAGTATATTATAATAAGTATACAAAGGGACAATTTATAAACTGGATTTTAAGGGATTGAAAAGAAAAGGAATGGAAAGTGAGAAAAGTCTGCATTTTTCTTTGAACCTTAAGAAAAGTCTATCTGGGAAAAAGGATGATGATGTTGGGTATGTGAGGAAGGTTTGAGTAAGTCTGAAAATTTTTATGAGAAAAAGTTATGTCAATCTTTCTGGATTAAGGAATCCAAACATGAACTGAATTAAGGTAAAATTAATTTTCTTCTATTGGATGGTCTGGGAAATAATGAACACTAGAAATACAGGATATTATGAAAAGAAGTTTTGTTTTAATCAGCCCATGATCAGGTAATAAGAACAAAAGTTGGCTAATAGTTTGGTAACTAGTAGTGATTTTTTTTTAAACTGTTCTTGTAAAGAAGATAGGAATATTTTAAAGAGAAGTTAAGGATAGTTTTAGATCAGGAGTAAGCTGAAAGTCTATCTTGGGAAGAAGGCATTTTTCTCATCTAGGGGTTTAGTCGGGAGAGGGGGGGATGGAGTAGGACTTTTGATCTATAATTATGCAGAGACAAGTGGTAGATAAGAATTTTCTTAAACTTAGAAATTCTTCCAGTCTCCAATACCAAATTATATTTTACCCTGTCAGGGATACCTAATATTTGAGATCTGCTATTAGGGAAATTTATATACTACACAAAGAAAGGTGATTTAAGTAATTATACTGTAAGAAGAAAACAATGGCATGTTTTTTAGTCATATGACTGTGAGGTGTTTGGTCTGAATGCAATTGAACTTTTTATTATCTTTTAAATTGAAAGATAGCTAGAGTTAGTAATAAAGAATAGATTCTTAAATAAACTAAACATTTGAGGATTTGTTGATCCCAAAACACTATATCAGGCCCTAAAGGAGGCCCTTATTGAGTTTTCATGGATCAGTCTTAATTGACTTGAGTTCAAAGTAGTTTAAAACAGTCTAGTTTCCTCAAGGTGGTCAGAGAGTCACTTGTGCATTTCTATAGCAGCATATGCTATTGCATGCATCTTAGAGGCTCCTTAGTGAAAATAGGGGACTGGAACTTTCTGACTGGAACTGGACTTGAAACTCTGAAGTTCCCTTTCCCCTTTAAAAAAGAAAAATGATGTTAAATTGAAGAGTAATCTAGTAAGGAAATAAAAACCAACAGGTTTCCCTGTCTGAAACCAACAGACCCTCCTTTTGTAAGTACCTTTAAGTTCAAGTCAAGGGAAGAGGCACTCAAGTTTTGTGGTAATTTAAAAATGTTATCAGGAATATTGGCTGATTTCATTTGAGAAAGAGAAACACTCTCAGGAGAAAAAAATTTTGAAAACTTATTTATGTAGTGGGTTCTAATTCTCCATTCTGTAAGTTAATTTTGTTGTAATGTTAGTAATTGGGTCCAACCTATTTTAATTTTTTTTTAGGTTTTTGCAAGGCAAATGGGGTTAAGTGGCTTGCCCAAGGCCACACAACTAGGTAATTATTAAGTGTCTGAGACCGGATTTGAACTTAGGCCCTCCTGATTCCAGGGCCAGTACTCTATCCACTGCACCATTTAGCCACCCCTTCACATTTATTCTTTAACCCTTTCAAATCCTTTATCAATTTACATGTGAGCAGGGCATCACACACCACAGAGATAGAAAGACCACTGAAAGACCCTGCTCTAGGCTTTATAGAAATTATGGGCAAAGCATCTTTTCATCTCAGTTTGACCTCCACCTCTCTAAACAAGAAGATCCTGCTTTATTTTCCTGACAGCTGGACTATAAAGCATCACAATTTTTAGTTGAATATTGAAAATTGGTTTGGGTTAGGCTTTAATGAAAAAACGTATAAGCATTGTCAAAAGCAATAGTCACTGCATTTTTTCTTAAAACAATATTGTTTTAGTGTATACAGTTTTATCTTGGTTCTGCTCATTTTGCTCTTCAGGATTTTGTTCAAGTTCATCCCTGTTTTTTTAAAATCTTCATGGTCGCCATTATACCATAGGAGTATTCAATCTCATTCATATACCACAACTTGTTCAACCATTCCACATTTGACAGGCATCCCTATGCTTTTCAGTTGTTTGATTCCACAAGAGTTTTTTACCCTTTTCCCCAATCATCTTAGGAAACAGACCCAACAGTATTGTTGCTGAGTCAAAGGAGATAAGTAGTTTAATAAATCCTTGGAAATTACTCCAGATTACTCTTTCAGAATGGTTGGATCAGTTCACAGTTCCACCAATAGTGACTTATTTTTTCAATTATTCCACATCCCCTGAAACATTTGTCCCTTTTCCCTTTTATCATTTTAACCAACACAATAGGTATACAATAGGTATACAATCTCAAGATTGTTTTAATTTGCATTTCTCTAACCAGTGAATATTTAGAACATTTTTCATAAGACTATATATTGTTTTCAATTCCTTATTGGAGATCAGCTTATTTCCATTGAGCACTTAATCCATTATAGAATGATTCCTTAAAGAATTTATAAAGGTCTTTATTTATTTGAAACGAGACCTTTTCCTGAGAAACTGCCAATAAATTTTCCCTCAACATTCTGTTTTCCTTCTGATCTTGGCATTATTTGTCCTAAACCCATTTAATTTAATGTCATTGAAATTCTTCCTAGAACTTACACAGTTCTATCTCTTATCATAAATTATTTGCCTATATAACTGCTGGATAATAAGTTCAGTGTCCTTCAAAGTTTCTTGTAATATCTCTCTTTATATTGAAGCCATGTATTCATTTTGATTTGATGTTGATAATGCTGTAAGATATTGGGAGCTTCAATGTGTTTGTTTTTCCAACACTACATACTATTGTAAGAATGGAAATAGGCAATAGGCAGGAGTGGAAAGTCGAACCAAGAATGAACAGGACAAGAAATCTGGAGGAGAGTTTCAGCTAGATAGTTTTCTAAGATTTTCCCAGTGGCAGTGGTTTAACAAGGCTATCAAGTTTAATCCTTTAAGAGCCATTGATGGCATTCAAACCTGTTGGATCATAAGAAGTAAAAAGAGGGCACAGGGATTGTGAAAGGGCCCCCAAAAGTTGGACCTTCAAAAAGGGAAAACTGAATGAAAGATATCTCAATTAATTATAGCAAATACACCATAGGAACATTAGCAGTGACAAATGAGAGTCTTACAAGGAAAGATATTCATAATTAAAAATAACCATCTCAATGATGAAGTATTTTGCAATAAAAAATAGAATACAAATTTCCTAAGGAAGAGAAAGGTCTTAAGAACCAGTTTTGTGAATGTAACCCTAAGTACCTTAGTCCCCTACTGCCTTGGATGTTAGTGTGATACATCTTCCTGGTGTGCCAGGGTTCTCCAGGGTTGTTCTTAAAGTCTACTGTTTCTATGCTCTCTGCCATTGCACCCTGTCTTCATAATTCAGTTTCCTCAAGTATTGGGCTTGTGTCTCCTGCTCCCCAGTCAGCTTAATTTAAAAAGAGTCTTGACTTCAAAAGTATAGAACCTATTGATACAAATATACTCTCCCGGGAAGACTAGGTGGCATAGTGGATAAAGCACCAGCTTTGGAGTCAGGAGTACCTGGGTTCAAATCTGGTCTCAGACACTTCATAATTACTTAGCTGCGTGGCCTTGGGCAAGCCACTTAACCCTATTTGCCTTGCAAAAACCTAAACAACAACAACAAAAAACAAATATACTCTCCCAATTTATGGAATCTCCATTCCACTTAGTTTTGTGTTCAAGGAGGGCTAGGTCATAAATTCCCTAAGTTCATACTGAGTAGAATCCCAGGTTCTCAAGTCCAAAGCGCCTTCCTCCTCTTGAGCTCATCACCCTAGCTTCTTAGGGTTTCGTTAAGGTGCTGGCTCTTATTACGATCCTCTTGGAATCCTGGCTCCAAAGAGAGACCATGATTCTAATTCCTGAGTCCAAAGAGGATCCCCCTCAATACCTGGAACTGAGGATAAAATATACAAAAGAGAAACCATATACCTCAACCCATGGGGCCTACAAAGGAAAAGTGGGGAGAGAGAGATCTACCCTTTCCAGTTCAGTTGATGGGGTTCATACTGTGCATAAGCTGCATGTCATCTTTTCCTTCTATAAGCAGTCACAGGTTCGAGGATCCCAGAAAGACAGATACACAGTCAAAATAGTAGGGGAGAAGAAGGATGCCTCCTTGTTAGGTAATTTGGACATACTAGAAAATGCCTACAGAGGTCCTGCTGAAATGAATGCAGAACATTTTTTTTTCAAAAGAACTGAAATTTAATCAATGAAAATGAAAAAATATTGATAGAAATTTGAATTTTTAATGAATAAATCTTAAAGTATGAGACAAGAAAATGGGAATTTTTGGTGGAGGTTAGCTTACTCTGGAGAATAGTAAATTCTTTGAAATAATATTAGAACCAATGAAAGAATTGGAATTCAGGTTCAATGAAAGAAGGAAAATTAACTGAATAAAGCAAAAAGAAAAGAATACCTGAGAATTGTAGAAAAATAGCAATGATATGAAGATGGGACAGAAGTATCACCCTGAAGGATGATAGAACTTCAATATTGTCTTGCATGTCAAATAATTATGTTAAATGTGGCAACCATCATTGATTATTAAATACAGAATACTTCAACAATTAATTATGGCAAATAGGCCAGAAATATTAGGAAAAAATCCAATTCCCTTGTGAAAGGAGTGTGACATGAACCTTGAATGACCTGTAAGAATTAGAGTCACCTGGATTTCTCCATTTCTTCACTCAATCACAAGTGTGATCTAAATGTGAATGAGGCCCAGGTGTCCTTATTCAAATAATCAGTCACTCAAAGGAATGTCAATCCAGTGTAAGAGGAAAAATAATATACTTGGCTGAAGCAAATGAAAGTTTGTCCTATGGATTTTACATAAAATAGCAAGCCAGTTTGGAAACATTCCATTGTTTGGCAGCATAGATCAGAGAGAAGTTCTAGTGAGTCTCCTGAGAGGGCCCTATATTGGTGGGGGTTTGAGGGAGTCTTTACCTCTGTCTCCCCAAAGGAAAAGGAATTTGTGAGGTTCAGGGATTCCAACAACTCAAACCTTCTTGACAATTCAGGAGTGTCCCCAGGACCACAGTGACTACTGATAGCTTCAGGATACTCATAATCAAAGATAATGCTGATTTACTGGAGAAAGACCACTTTAGGACTCCCTTGAAAGATCAGAGGAAAGCTACACTTTACCTAAGGAGAAACACCTTGAGGACTCCAGAAAAAATGATTTCAGGAGAGATCTGTGAGTTATCCCCTCGTCCATATATGCACTCGGAACTTGTGATTAATTTCTCTTGACCTACACATGTACCTGTGGAGAAAGTATCACAGACTTTTAAGTGTATTTTGGACCACACTTACTATACCACCCTACAAGGTAATTATTTCTGGTTGAAAAACTTCTATTAGCTGATAATCATAGGAGTGGCACTATGATGAAGGCCAATAAACTCTCCATAAATGAACTCCAAAAGAGAGCCTTGCCAGCATGATCTGCTTCAAGCCAATTCCAGCAATTCCCGGAATAGTGGGTCCTGGGAGTAACTCAAAACAGGCTGGGACCCTCAGCACTCCCTTACTTCTCACAGTTCCAATTTTTCCTTTTGAAAATAGGAATTTGCCCTGTACTTGACCTCAGCTCCCTTCATGACTCTGGGCAAACCCTGGACTCTCCAACCTCAGTTTCCTCATCTGTAAAATGAGAGACAGTTGGGTAGTGACTGAGTTTTCTGACAGATATCGAATGCTTCATTTTTGTATTGTTCGGAAAGATTTCTCATACAAAGCAAAAATCTAAAGGAAATGTTCCTTTAGAAACTTGGTGGAGGGGCTTGAATCTTAATTTCTTGCTCTCCTACCTTCTGTGCATATCTCTGCTCCCCGTCCACACATCCAATTCTTTGGGACTCTATAGGGTCATTCCTGGTCTTTTCTTTGTAAAGATACTGGAGTGGATTGTCATTTTCCTTTGCATATATAGCTGAATACATATGTACAAACATGAGTGCATATATGTTTACAATGATCATATGAATATGTGTGTATATATATATATGCATATATAGCCTCATTTGATTGCTCTTTTATATTGCATGACTTGTCTACTATTATTGTCAACATTTGGTAGACAGGGCTAAGAAAAGTCAACTGTCTTCCCTAGGGTCAGGGCCTAGAATGGAAGAGGAAGACCCCTAAGGGTCTTCACATCTAACCCTTTGCTATTTTTCCAGAATTTTCATAACTTCATCATTTTATGAAGACAGTCTTCCTGTTCCTTTATGTGACCTTCCCATATCCCAACCTTTATAATGTCTGCAGTAGTATCACTTTCAAGCTTGAGTTTCTGCTTTCTCTGGCTTCTTGATAATTCCATCTTCTATAAGAAGTGTTTGGAGTCTCTTTCAGGTAGTTCTTCCTCTATGATATTATCTCTGGTTTCTCCTCAGTTTTCTTCTTAATGTTTGGGTTATTTCATTGCCATTAAACTTTGAGTTCCTCAAGGGAAAAAGCTGTTTCCCTTCCTTCCAATTCCCTGCTCTTAGAGTGCCAAAGCACAGTGGTTTCTTAGGCAATGCTTATTGCCCTGACAAGTCCAGGTTGAGAATGTCATTCTCTATTCCTTCCACCTGCCTTACAATGTTTTTTACTTGAGAATAGCTTCTTCACTTGAGTTAGAAGAAAAGTCCCAATGGAACCTATATCAGTAAAGAAATCAAAGTCCCATGTACCTATCTCCTTCCTTTTGCCAGGAAAAAATAAAAACTCAGGTGTTGACTGTGGACTATTGTAGACTTCCATTTATGCATTATTTGATCTCTAGAGAGATTTTCTTATTCTTAACAACTTATCTGTGAGTAGGCCATTAGATACCACAGAGTTAGAAAGACATTTGAAAGACTCTGCTCTAGGCTTTATAGTAATTATGGGCAAAACAATTTTTCATTTAATCTGATTTTTCACTTCTAAACAAGAAGACACTTTCCAGACAGCCATGCTATAAGACTCTACAATTTTTAGTTGAATATTGAAAACTTATTTAGGCAAGGTTTTAATGAAAAAAAGGGTAAGTATTGTCAAAAATAAATAGTCACTGCATTTGGTCCTTTACCTTTGGGATCATTAACAATGGGATATTGGGGAGAGAACATTTCTCCATTCATCTTAAATGAGTCAAGAGACCATTGCTGAAAATAATCATCATAAACAATCTCTTCTTCACTATTATCATCATTGGTTTACTTTTATACCAATTTTCTGCTTGATTTTTTGTTGTTGAATTTTGTTTTTTCTGATGAAAAATGATTGATACAAATACTTTTAGTCTGAAGTTATTAAGTTAATTGGCATCTATATATTATTGTTTCTTTTTTAGATTAAAATAGTTTTAAGTATGAATTGGGTGAGTCGAGATGGGCAAAACCCTGTGGTACAGCATTGTAGATAAATGCTGGATTCAATGTTGGGAAGACAGATGGATTTGATTTCTACCCACTGATGTCTGATAACAGTGTGGTTATTGATAAATTTGTGGACAATTCTAGATGTTTAGGGTGAGAAGAGACCTCTACCATGATGACATGGGATCAGAAGACTTCTGTTCTATTCCTGGTGTTTTTCCTGGTGTTGTTGGGCAGCAAACACCATATGGACCGCTCTTTGAGACTTACTGAAGCCATACTGGCTCTCAGGGAGGTGACCATCTTTCAGGTGAAGAATTGGCCTATTGAGAAGGACTTGGCAAGAGTCTTACTAGCAATACTTAAAAAAGAAATGCCCCTGTGATTGTCACAGGATGATCTATTCCCTTTACCTTTATGGAGATGGATGAGGGAGGTATTCTTGAGGTATCTTGGGATAATCTCTTCATGCCATATAATCTGGAACCTTTCAGTCAGTTTTTGGATGAGCCATGACCTCTCATTTGTAGATCTCATCAGGAATAGAATAAATACCAGGTGCTTTACCACTTGAAAGGAACTTAATATTATTCAAAACCTCTTCTTCAGTTGGAAGAAAGTCATCAAATCTTAGATCAGAGAAAAATGGTCTATTGTTTTACAATTCTCTGTATCCATCTGAAAATATTATATGAGTATATTTAAATGATTGTCTCTATGTATATGTATCTATACACATGTCATTGAATCTCTTTCATCATGGTTGCCTCAGCTATAAATTAAGTGTATTCAACTAGTAGATGTGTAAGGAGACAGTGAGCTCTAAATTGCTATATTTCTATAATTTCTTGTTGGTCTGAAATTTGAACTAAGTCAAGCAGTTGTTGCCTTATCCTTGACAAATGAGTTCAGTGGAGAATTTCTGTTGATCATGGGTAGAAATGACAACCTAGCCCATTGGAGGGATCGTGATTTTAAAGAAGTGAGGAGCCTTAAACTCTTTTTATGTGAATATGCATTTCATAGTTGATGGAATGATCCTAGGAAGGATATGACGATACCAAGGCCATACAAGTTAGTAAGTGAGGGTTTGAACCCGAATTCCATAGTTTTTCCATCCCACAGCATTCTCATCATCTCCATATGGAAAGTTTTATTTCTTAGACATTTGATCCAAACAATAGTTTGGACTACTACTACTACTACTACTACTACTACTACTACTACTACTACTACTACTAATAATAATAATAATAATAATAACAACTAGCATTTCATAGCTCCTTGAAGTTTGCAAATTACTTTATAAATATTATCTTATTTTATACTTTAAATAACCCTGGGAGGTAGATGATGTTATAATCTTGATTTTATAAATTAGGAAATTGCTCAGGATCATAGTTCATTCCTATCTGACATGATTTGAACTTGTGCCTTTCTGACTCAAGATTTGGTTCTTTATCTATTGTGACACCTAGTTTAGATAAGGGTAAGACTATAGAATGAAAATAATAATGATGATGATGATGATAATAATAATAAATAACAAGCATGATAAGAGTTTTTTAAAACTTTACAAAATGTTTTATATCTTGTTTGATCTTCACAAAAGTGATAACTTATTATCTCCATTTGATTTATACATATGGGAACTGAGACTGATAAAGTTTACATGATGTGCACAGTCACATGACTAATAAAATTATGAAATAGTTTGAACTCCGGGTTTCCTCTAAATTCTGCACGTTGCCATCTCTAAGCATCATTATACCCATTGTCCTGCCCTACCTTTCCAAAGGATGATATGAAATGAACAATGTCCAGTGTGTTAACCTGCATTTCCTTCTTATCCATGGATTTATAGAAATTTCCTGTTTCTACATGTGCAACCACTCACAGAGAAGCATATAGAAAAGGACTATGGAGATCAGAGAAGTACAGCAGTTGTAATAAAGTCTCTTCTGTCTTAGTCTTGAAATTACACTATAAATTCCTCAGGCTTTTTTACTTATCTGTTTCTCTACCCATTTGTCAATTCAACCATCTAAACATCTATTCATTTGTTCATTCATTGCTTTGTTTATTCATCTATGTATTGACTGGCTTAGCCATATAGAGCATAGTACCCACCCAAGAAAGCACACAAATGGATCTAGCAGGGCTGTCAAAATTAAAAGATGCTTTAATGATTCGTTGGTTTTTACTTTTTTTTAATTCAATTACAACAACCTTATTATATTAGAGTCGACCTTACTTAGAAAAAATACTTCCCTGGTCTCTTAACTCAGCTTGAGTATATTTTGTTAAGTTTCATATACAGAATAGAGTTCAAATCTTGGAGTGTATTCTAAATTTTTACTCTGTATCCTACTGAAAATGGCAGGTTAGTGATCAGAGGTTCAGCTTTCCTCCCCCCATCCCTCTACCCACACATTCTCATATCATAATGAATAGGATTTTCTCACATATAATACTTCTTCACTAACAAAGACTACAGAAAAATATCCATATATTCCCTTGAACACCTAGAAAGGCATGGCTTCTCTCTATTCAAAGGGGGGGGGTCGATGCAAGCTGTTAATATGAATGTCTTCCATGTAAAACATATTAAAAGAATTCTAACCCATTAGAAACTAATCACATTTCATTTTCTTTTTACTTTTCCATCCTTATGATCCATACATATCCAGGCAGCTGAGGGGTATATATTTTTAAATTTTTATTTAAGGCATTGGGGTTAAGTGATTTGCATAAGATCACTAGGCAATTATTAAGTGTCTGAGGTTGGATTTGAACTCTGGTCCTCCTGACTCCAGGGCCAATGCTCTATCAACTGTACCACCTAGCTGTACCAACTGAGGTGTATGCCAATCATTCTTCACAGATAAATTAATGTAGTATTTCTGCTTCTTCATGACATTTATAAAAATGATACTGAGCATTGGCATTTTGTATTTCACAACCAAGGGGGGGGGTTAGGGGAGTTTAGGGATGAGTGGATGGCATTCATTGAAATAAATGAACCTTAATTTTCTATTTGCAATAGCAGACAGTTACAAATAAAGTATTTGAAAATGTCATTATTACAATGTGAGATGAATTAGATTTTTGTTTTCTAAACAATAGAGTTAAAAACAATTTTTGCATGTTTAAAATGCCAAGTTGTTTTTTGTGGTATAATTTAATATGAATGTAGAACACTAACTTCCAACTCATTTTATATATATATATATATATATATATATATATATATATATATATATATATATATATATATATATATATGCATATAGTTTTTTTTAAATCCTGCATTTTTCCTATCCACTCCCAGAATATGTTATTCATTTATTAAGCCAATTTACAGATTCTTGTTTGGTGTAAGAGACCTGGGGAGATGATCAGGGATGGGAAAATTCATATTTTTCCTCTTTTGAACCTCATGAAGAACTCCCTCCCTAAGACAGTTTAAGGAGAAATAGATCAGAAATCTAGATGTCACCTTGGCCAAACCCCTCATTTTAAATAGAAGTAAGCTAAGGCACCAGATGAGTGACTTGAACAAAGAAGCAGAGGCAAAATGTGAACTAAGCCCCATTCTGATTCCTGTGTTTTTCCTAGTTAAAAAGTTTACACTTAGTACTTGTGCATTGTTATTTGTCTTTCTGACCTGGATATTCTTTCCAGCTCTGACAAGGAGATGAATTCAAGGAACTTCCCAAGTTTTCCATTTATAGCATTTTGTGATTTTTAGTATCGATCGTAAGTCAATCATTAATTTAGATGAAAGAAAAAATATGGATATTGATGTAAAGCCAGTCCCAAAGTCTTTTGGTTTGGGACTATCTCCACAATGATAAATTATACCCATCACTTTTTAAAATTTTCTGAAGGTTTTCTTAACAGAAATGTTAGAATTTTACATACATATTTTGTTAAACATATTTACGAATTAGTAAATTTTTGGCATGGGGTATTAGGATTAAGGGAAAGAGATACATAAAAGATAATTTTTATAAAGGGTTCATCAGATTTGGAAGAGTTACATTTTTTTCTGTGTGTTTTGTTTTTCTTTCTCTGGTTGGGGATAATATAGGCCATAACTAGTCAAATACAGTTATCCTAGCTCTCTGGACTATCTAGAGGAGTTGCTTCCATCAAGGTTGTTCATCTCATAATGTCGTCAGTGTGTACATTGTGCTCTTGGCTCTACTCCTTTCGCTCAACATCAGATCCCGTAATTCATTCCAGGCTTCACTAGAGCCTGGACATTTTTGGTTTCTTATAGAACAATAATATTCCATAGTATTCATATACCATACCTTATTTAGCCATTCCTCAATTGATGGATATCCCCTCAATTTGAAATTCTTTGCAAAAAGAGGTCCTATGAATATTTTGGAACATGTAGGACTTTTCCATTTTTTTTTAGAATTTCTTCTAGTTATGTCCTAGAATTGAAACTGCTGAGTCAAAGGGTATGAACAGTTTTATTGCTCTTTGGGTACAGTTCCATATTGCTCTTCAGAAAGTTTAGATCCATTCACAACTCCATCAATGAGTCAATGTCCCAATCCTCCCACAACCTCTCCAACATCGATCATCTTCCCTTTTTCTCATCTGGGCTAATCTAATAGGTGTGAGATGGTACTTCATTGTTTTAATTTGCATTTCTCTAATCAATAGCAATTTGCAGCATGTTTTCATATGATCATATATAGTTTTAAATTCTTCATTTGAAATCCCCCTGTTTTTATCCTTTGCCCATTTATCAATTGGGGAATGACATATGATCTTATAAATTTGATGCAATTATCTCTCTATTTCAGAAATGAGAACTTCTGGTTGTGAAGATTGTTTCCCAGTTTTCTGCTTTTTTATCTAATTTTGGTAGCATTTATTTTTATTAGTGCAAAACCTTTTAAATTTAATATAGTCAAAATAATTCATTTTGCAGTTGATAATGTGCTCTAATTCTTGTTTGGTAATTAATTTATCCTCTTTCCGTAGATCAGATAGAGTATTTTTTTGTCTATTAATTTTTCAATAGTATTGCTCTTTATGTCTAAATTCTGTACCCATTTTTGACCTTATTTTAATATACGACGTGAGATGTGGATCTATGCCTTGTTTTTGCCATACTATTTTCCAGATTTCTTAACAATTTTTGTCAAATAGTGAGTTCTTATTGTGGAGGCTGATGTCTTTGCATTTGTCAAATAGAAGGTTGCTGTAGTCATTTATTGCACTTTCTTTTGAACCTATACTAATCCACTGATCCATTCCTCTAGTTCTTAACCAGTACCAGGAAGTTTTGATGACTGCTGCTTTATAGTGTAGTTTTTAGATCTGGTAGAGCTAGGCCACCTTGCTTTACAATTTTTTTTTCACCAGTTCCCTTGGCATTTTTGCCCTTTTGTAGTTCCAGATGAATTTTGTTACTACTTTTTTCTAACTTGGTAAAGCAGTTATTTGTTAGTTTTATTGGTATGTATGGCACTGAATAAGTAATTTAATTTGGACAGAATTGTCATTTTTATTATGTTAGCTTGACCTAACCATGAGCATTTGACATTTTTCCAATTATTTAGATGTGACTTTATTTGATTGGGGGAGAGCTTCATAATTGTTTTCATACAGTTTCTGGGTTTGTCTTGGGAGGTAGATTCCTAAGTATTTAATGTTGTCAACAGTAATTTTAAGTGGAATTTCTCTATCTCTTGTTCTTGGGCTTTGTTGTTCATATATAGAAATGCTGATGATTTATGTGAGTTTATTTTATTTTCTGTTACTTTGCTGAATTTGTTTTTTAGATGATTTCCTCAGGTCTTCTAGGTATACCATCATATCTCTGCAAAGAGTGAAAGTTTTGCCTCCTCATTGCCAATTCTGATTCTTCAATTCCTTTTTCTTCTCTTATTGCTACTGCTAGCATTTCAAGTACTATATTGAATAGCTGTGGTGATAATGGGTATCCTTGTTTCACCCCTGAATTTATTGGAAATGCTCTGAGTTTATTTCTATTAAATATGATATTTGTTTATGGTTTATATACTATTTATTATTTTAAGGAAAACTTCATTTATTCCTAAAAATTCTAGTATTTTTAATAGGAATGGCTGTTGTATTTTACCAAAGGCTTTTTCAGCATCCATTGAGATAATCTCCTATGATTTCTGTTGGTTTTCCTATTGATATGTTTAATTATGTTAAATGTTTCCCTAATGTTGAACCATCCCTGCCTGCCTGGATATATCCATTCTGATTATGGTGTAACTTGCTGTAGTCTCTTTGTCAAAATTTTAATTAAGATTTTTATATCAATATTCATTAGGGACATTGGTCTAGTCCTTTGGTTTTGGTTCTTCTTAGTTTAGTATCAGCACTGTGTGTCATAAAAAGAGTTTGGTAGAACTCCTTCCTCTCATATTTTTCCTTCTTATTGTGTGTCTTCTCTTTTTTGTGTCTTTATTGTGGACAAAAATGGTGATTTGGTAAGATCTGAAAGAAGGTGATTGGAATGCTGCATAAAAACCAATTGCAGTATTAGAGAAAATAAATGACCATTTAGGATAAAAAAGAGATGTTAAAAAAGGAAATGAATCTATTTGTACAACAATCTTTTTAGCAGTTCTTTTAGTTCTGGCTCACATTTGGAAATTGCAGACATGCCTATCAGTTATGGTGTGGCTGAAGAAATTGTGGTATATGAACGCTAGAGAATATTATGCTATAAGAAAGAACATAACAAAGATGATTCCAGGAAAAGCTGG
Source organism: Macrotis lagotis (assembly GCF_037893015.1). Classification (NCBI taxonomy): domain Eukaryota; kingdom Metazoa; phylum Chordata; class Mammalia; order Peramelemorphia; family Peramelidae; genus Macrotis; species Macrotis lagotis. Next base: position 30,881 of record NC_133664.1, on the reverse strand, counting down.
ATCAACTTAAACGGATACAAATTTGTGTGAGGAGAGTCAGGAGAACACTGTAAACAGTAAAAGCAAAATTATTTCCACAATACAATGTCTTGTTTGCTTACTAAAGTTTATTTTTATATTCAAGCCTTGGTGAGGTTAAATTTCCATAGGTTATTCTATTAAGTGCCATCACCCTATTCTTACCTCCAACTTCCTTCAAAGCTCTTCTCTTTACCCCATACTTACTATTTGCTTATCCTTGTTCTTCAGCTCAGTTTCAACATCTATTGAAATTGCAACTTTCCTCTTTAGTTGCATAGGGTTTGGTCATATTTTAAGGTAGAGTCAGGAAAGATCAAGGTGTTGGAATAGAAAGAATTGGGTCTGAATCTTGTGTGACTTAAAGGGACACATTTTCTTTATCTAACAAAGTGCTTGCCCAGATGGATTTGTAGTGTGCTTTCCCTATATCCCATGATCCGGTGATGTCAAGTTTCCCAATTATGAGAAATGATTGAAGTGTATTTCTGAGCAGATTCATGGAATTTAAGGCCAAGGCTACCTAAGTGAGCGCTTTGATCCTTGAGGTGGGGGCTTAAGGGAAGGAACCATACCTCTAGTTTGAAGAGCCCTTTAGTAGGGTTTGTCAGTAGAGACAAACACTCAAGAGAGAGAATACCTCTGAGTGAGGAAGAAATCTAAGAAGCCCTGGTTTTCAGGGCTAGATCATATGGGGAACCTATCCATAATGGATGGCAAATCATTCTGATGAAGCTTTCAATGATTTAGGGACTAGAAGCTCAGTGTGAGTCAACAAGTTTTGACAACCCCAAAAGTTAATGTTATCAATGGTAGTTTTTTAGGAGCATAATTTCTGGAATAAATAGTTCTGGATCCTCAGAAGCCATGGAGAGAGAGTATTACATGACCCTGAGGCCATGACTTAAATGCTGTTTGTCTTAGTGTAAAATAAAGATCATCAAACACTTTCACGGATTAAATGAGATACTCATGTTAAATATTCAGTGTCTGTCACATTGGAGCCTATAGAAATGTTTATTCCCTTCCATCCTCCTTTGCCACATGCTGTTTAGGTCCCTTGTATATTTTTGAGTTGAGTTTTAGAAGAATATTCATATAGGATGGTGAAGAGCTACAGATTCACTGGAAGAGGGAAACTGAAAAAATCATGGCGGTCCAGGAGGATATACCATTTAATGGTTAGGTGAAAGGGCTTTTAGGCATTGAGTCTAGAGAGAAGAAGCCAGGAGAACATGTGACAATAATTTTTTTGTGGTTAAATAGGTTGTCATATGGATGAGGGGTTGACAATGTTTGAATCCAGTGGACAAAAAAGTAACAGTTCTAATTAGACAAGTTCCAAAGCATAAAAGGTTATGTATTAAATAAAAAAAACCCCAAACTCAACAACTCTTCCTTTCCTTTGGGAGGATGGGCTGCCTCAGGATCAATAGTTGATTCCTCCTCCCTAGAAAACTTTAAGTTCAGGTGAGATAACCACTTGTTTGTATTGTAGACCTGGATCCTCAAATATTGGTTGGGCTAATGGAACCCTGACGACTCTTTGAATTGTAACACTCTATGACAGTTTGGTATCTGAGATCACCCAACTTTCTCAAACAACAGGATGGGCCTGTTAAAACCTTTTACACTAATCCAAGGGGGAGGCATGCTCTTTGAACTCTATATCAGAGACTTTAGAAATTCTGAGTGTTTATTCTCCCTTTACCTTAATACATACAATGAAAGATGGATTCTGAGCTTTCCCCCTTCAGTACAATAGCATTTCCACCAAGCCACCATATGGATAATCATTATTGAGCTGGGAGTTGTGCTGAGGCCCAAAAGTGAGTTTTGGAAAAGCAGAAATGAGATTATTCTGCTTTGTCTGGGAGAAAAAGTAGGAGATGGGTCAGCATTAGAAGGAAGGCAGAAGAGGAGAAATAAGGAATGCAGTAGAATGAGGTGAAGGAGCTCCACTGGGTGTATGAGAATGAAAGTGTCAAACTGAAGCATGTGATAGGGAACAGAGAAGAAACATGGAGACAAGATGAGAACTGAAGGACCAACGAATCACACCTCCAATGAATTGCTGTTAGGAGAATTTTACTTTCTTTTTTTAAAATATAAATATTTTATTTGTTTTCCAACTATATACAATAGTAGTTTCTACCTATTAATTTTTGTAATGTTTTTATTTTTTAAAATTTCCCCCCCTTCCCTTCCTTCCCCCCATCCCCCACAGAAGGCAGTCTGATCATCTTTACATTTTTTCCGTGCTATATATTTGTCAAACTTGAATGTTAAGAGAAAAATCAAAAGAGGATTTTGCTTTCAAAGCTCAATATTGGAGTAGACTAATGTTTATAAAACCCACAAGTGTATGACTCTTCAGCGGACCCTTTTTCTTCCACTTACACGTCCCAACCTATTTTCTTTAGACAAAATCTGTGAACTGCTGTAGTCTAATTTTTTCTAATGTTATAAGTTACATCAACTCCTTTGCTACGCTCCTGTTTTAGGTATTCACTACATTTATTTATACACTTTTTTGATTGTTTGCATGTTTGTTCCCTTGTTTTTCCAATTATATGTAGAGATAATTTTCAACATTTTTTTGTAGTAAATTTACTTTTCCATTAAAATACAAGGATAATTTTAAAAATATTCTTTTTTTAAAATCTCCATGTATGTTTCATTGTGAAAGAAAAGTCAGAATAGGGAAAATAAAACCACAAGAGAAAAAAAGCATAAAAAGATAAAATAATTTTTAAAATATGAAAATAGTATGCTTTGCTTTGCCTGCAGACTCCATCCTTCTTTGCATGTGAATGGTATTTTCCATCACCGGTCTTTTAGAATTTATTTGATCCCTGCATTCCAGAGAACAGCTAAATTTATCATAGGTTGTCATTACAAAATGTTGCTATTGCTGCGTCAAATCTTGTCCTGGTAAGGCTCACTTCATTCAGCCTCAGTTCTGCATGAGGGTTCTTTGCTGGCAATCATTCCTACTTTGTATGTGTTATTCTTTTTAGCTTCAAAGATTCCCTGAGATGAAGAATGAATCTTTACCTGAAGACATGGAGCTCAGTTGTGTGACCAGGTATTCAGACCTTGACACTGATCTGGAGTAAGAAGTTTTACAAGACACAGCCTTGACAGAAGAGGGTAATAAAGTAGGAAATTCTTAAGTGCAAGGAATAACTTGAGGGAAAACATCTAACAATTCTCTATCCATATGGTCAGATTGTGCTTGTAGGAGCCAAGGCCAGATCCAAAGAGGGAAGAGATAATGCATTTATATGTAACTGAGGAAAGAAAACTGGGGGAATTGAGTGAAGAAACCTGCACTATGCAGACTGGTTCAAGAACATCTAGTTGGGGGGATGTGAAATCCATAGGAAAAGAATAACACTTTCTAATAACAACCACTGTCCCAAATGGGACCCATCTTCCATATCATATGGACAGCCCAATTCCTTCCTTACTTCCTAGCTAACTTTCTTTTTTTTCCTTCTTTCAGTTTCTTTCTCTTTTCCTTTCCTTTCTTTTCTCTTCTCTGCATTCCCTTCTTCTTCCCTCTCCCCTGAGGCAAAAAGGAAGCTGGTCTCTCAGAAGACTGAGCCCTGACTCCCTTTAATCAAATTCTCTTGCATGTCATGGAACTCCTTTCTCTAGGTTCTGTCTGTTTTTCAAGTTTCTATTTCTTGTCATTCCACACTCCAAAGTTATATACCAAGGGTGGAATAAATCTCACAGAATCTAAACATTGGCATGGGATTGTGGAAAGTCTTTATGGTTTGGGAAGAGCTCTCCTGAGGTAGTAAGATAGCTAAGAAAAAGATATGACTGGAATGCTGGGATATTAATGTAAAATCAGCTCCTTGGTCCCGGATTCTTCTATTACAGAGAGCTCCTGGAGTGTCAGTGACTTTCATGGAACCACTGCCTGTTCAAGAAGGGCCTATGTAGAGAAGACTTTGTAGAGGCAGGAGAACTGGTCTGAAGACTATGAAATGGTTTATTCTTTTTTAGTCTTTTTTCAGAATCTAGGTAAAGGGATCAAGGGAATAGATTACAACATCAAGAAGAAGAGGAAGAAGAATGAAAGAAAAGTAGAATGAGACAGGGCAGAAAAGATCCTGACCTTTCTTTACTACAAAAGCAGCACCCTTGCCAACCCTATGAGAGAAACCCTACTGGAGAGAGATACTTGTAGCAATAATCTGGGTACAAGCTGACTAGCTGAAAAACAAATGAGGGTCCTATTTCCTCCTCTGGATATTGATCCTTAGGCAGGGAAGATGAGAGATACTCAGAGATGAGAAGTCTGAGCAGCTTGGGGCTATTTTTCACCTGTGGCTGCCTCTTTTATTGATGTGATTCCATCTAGGCAACCATGACTGAGGGCTCTCTGCTTACTTTTACAAATCTTACACAATTGATGTCTACAACATTATAAACCAGGAAAAAGATAACATCCATCTTACAATTGATGCACATAGCACTATAAACTAGGAAAAGAGATGACATCTACATCTGTAATCCGGAGCCTGGAGAGAGAAGTTACAGGAAAGTACTCAAGGAGGGAAGTTCATGAAAAGGATGTTGTGAAGAGGAAACGAAGTAGAATGAGACAGGGCAGAAGAAATCATTAAAAAGTATATTAATTTCACATGTACAAAAATATTCATAGCAGCCTTATTTATGGTAGCAAAGAATTGGAAATGGAATGAATGTCCATCCATTGGTCAATGGCTGAACAAATTGTGCTATAAGTACATTATGGAACACCATTGTTCTATTAGAAACCAGGAGGGATGAGAATTCATAGAAGCCTGGAGGGATTTGCATGAACTGAGCAGAACCAGAAGAAGATTGTACACCCTAGCAGCAACATGGGGTTGATGATCAACCTTATTCATAAGTGCAACAATCAGGGACAAATTGGGGGTATCTGCAATGGAGAATACCATCTATCCAGAGAAAGAATAGTGGAGTTTGAACAAAGACTACCTTTATTTAAAAAAATAGATCTTGCTCTCTCCTTTTTTCCCCTTAAGGATATGGTTTCTCTCTCAAAACATTCAATTTAGCATATCATGGAAACAATGTAAAACCTAACAGACTGCCTTCTGTGGGGGTGGGGTGGGGAGAAGGAAGTGATTATAGGGAAATACTGTAAAATTAAAAAATTAACAAATTTATTTTAAACATAAAAAAAGAAATAAGACTCCATCCATACAATTAAAAGAAAGAAATCAGGAGGGATGGGATTTCAGAGAAGTGTGGAAAGACTTGCATGAACTGATGCTGAGTGAGATGAGCAGAACCAGAAGAACATTGTGTACTCCAACAGCAAAATGGGGGTGGTGATTAACATTAATAGACTTGCTCATTCCATCATTGCAATAATTAGGGACAATTGTAGGGTATTTGCAACAAAGAATACCATCTGTATCCAGAGAAAGAACTGTGGAGTTTAAACAAAGACCAAAGACTATTACCATCATTTTTTTTTAAAGTTGTCTTAGGTACTACATAATTTTGCTATCTATAATATCATATTTTTTCTTCAAGGGTGTGATTTTCCCCCCAACACATTCAGTTTTGATCAATGTGCACCATGGAAACAATGTAAAGATTATCAGATTGCCTTCTGTGGGGGGGGGGGTGGAAGGGGAGAGAAAGGAGAGTGGGGAAAATGTGTAAAATTCAAAACCTTATGAAAAAATGATAGGTAGAAACTATTTTATGTAATTGGAAAACAAATAAAATATTTACATATAATAAAAAAGAGGAGATCCTGGCTATTCTGCCGACCCTTCTTCACTACTGAAGCAGTCTCCTAACCAGCCCTAAGAGAGAGAGGACCTACTGAAGAAAGATGCTGGCAGTATTGATCTGGGAATAAGCTGTCCAGCTGAGAAACAACTGAGGGTCTTACCTCCTTCTCTGAATATTGATCCTAATGTTGAGTCTGAGGAATTAGGGGGCCCACTTTTTGCCTGTGACTGCTTCTCTTAGTGATGTGATCCCAGGTAGATACACATGACCTAGGGCTCTCTTCTTGCTTTTACAAACCTTACACAATTGATGTTTATGTTTAACACTATAAATTAGGAAAAGAGATAAAATCCGCATTTGTGATCCAGAGTCTGGAGGAAGAAAGTTTCAATAAAGTCCCTAAGGATGACAGCTCATGAACAAGATGTTGTGCCTGGTAGCCATCAGCAGCTTCTCCTCAGCATGAGAAATTCCAGGAGCATCAGAAGGTCCAAGAGGATCAGGAAGTATAAGTATAAGAGGAAGTGAGAGAATGCAACTGAGTTGGACTAGCCCATTCAGGCCCATGCCAGGGAGATAAGTTCTCCTTCCTTGTCCCCTTTCTCCATAATAAGAGTGCTCAGGACTGTGTTATTGGACTATGGCACAAACAGTCTTGAAGATGAGAGGAGATGGAACCTCTGAAAAAATTTGGACCCTCATTGATGTGTGAAGAAACCATGAATTCTTACTATTGAGTGAGCATCTCATAGTCTTGGATCCCCAAACTGGAGATCTGTCCTTATACCGTATCGCCAAGTCATAGAATGTCTCTAGCTCCACTAAGGGATCCTGGAATCCTCTGTTCCCATATACCTGAGGAAGTGGGAATATCCCCTCCTCCTTTTGGTGATCCCAATATCTTTTCCTATCAAGGTAAACCTTATGGCAGATAGTCATGGAGGTTGTTTGTTCCCTGGGTCATTTGCCTGGGTCTTCTTTTGCCTTTCTAAAGACACTGTACAAAAAAGTTGAGAGTACAATTAGTCCCCCCTCCATGCTCATATTGTTTCTATTTGTCCAAACAGAATAGAATTATGAAGAACAAGAACAGAAAGACAATTTAGGTTTGCTCAAGAAAATATCCTGTCCATTAAAGCTATCCATAATGGTAATGGACTGCTTTCTGACAAGGTAAGTCAACCATCCTCTTGGGAATTCTTTAAGCAAGGGCTGACTCTACTTGTGGAGTGTGGGTTAGAGGAAATTTTTTTGTTAGTTTTGGATTGGACTAGAGGACCACAGGTGTATAGTTTCACTCTTAGAGTCTATGATTTTGTTACTGTGTCTTAATCTAAGTAGACCCAACCTTGTCTAAGACAGAGTTTGGGCCTCTCAAAAACTCTAATTCTCTTTGGACCAGCTTTTGTGATGGGAGTCTCATTGGTATCTCATTAGAAGACTGAAATATTTTACATCAGAAGTGTTTTTGAATTTTTTTCTAATTACATGCAAAAGATACTTTTCAACATTCATCTTTTTTGTAAGTTTTGACTTCCATATTTTTCTTCCTCTCCTCCTTTTCCTCCCACCATTGCATTCCTGAGAAGAGCTCAATTTTTCATAGTTGATCATCACCCAGTATTACTTTTGAAGCTCACTTCACTGAGCATCAGTTGGGCATCAGAGTTCTTTGTTCTCAGTCATTCATAATTTGTATTTGCTATTTTGTTCAGATTCAAAGATTCACTGAGATGAAGAACCCCTGAGGACCTGGAGGTCAATGTCAGACCAGGTAAGGAGCACTTGAGACATAAAGAGAGTAGGAAGTCTACGAGGTCCATTCTCACTCTGAGAGAAAACATCAAGCAGTTCTCTTTCCCCATTGAGCCTTGGAGAAGCCAAGGGCAGATGTAAAATGAGAGAAGAAATAATGCATAAGTAAATTTCTGAGCAAAGACCAGGGGTGATTTTAAGTGGAGATTCCTGCATTGCACTCACTGGTTAGGAACACATCATGTAGAGATGTGGAATCTATGGGGGAAATGCCATTGTAATGGCTAGCATTTTCATTGTACTTGACAATTTTCAAAATACTTTTGAAAAAAAAACCCACTGGAGTAGTGTGATCTATCCCAATGGGGATGCAATTGCCATTTCATATGGACAACCCAATTCCTTCCTTACTAGCTTCCTTTCTTTTTTTCCTCCTCTTATTTTCTTTCTCCTTTCCTTTCCTTCCTCCTCTCCACTTTCCTCTCCTCTGCCCATCCTTCATCTCCTCTCCCCGCCTCAGGAGGAAGGGAGGCTGGTCTCTGCACAGCCTTGACTCCTTTAAATTCAATTCACTTGCAGGGCATGGAACAATGCTCTCTCTCGTTCGTCCCTTTTTTCTTTCTAGTCTCTGTTTCTGCCACTCCACACTCCTCAGTTGAATAGTAAGGTTGTAATTAATCTCATAGAATCTGAGCATTGATTTGGGATTGTGGAAGGTGTTTATGGTTTGGGAAGAGCTCTCCCGAGATGTTAACACACCTACTAAGAAGACCTCATCACTGGATTGCTTGGAGATTAAGGGAAAATTGACTCCTCAGTCCTGAGTTCTACTACAAGAAAGAAAGAAAGTGAGAAGTCTTAAATTTATCTGATTTGAATACACATTTCATCGATAATGAAATGACCCTAGGAAGGATGTGACCATATCAAAGCCACAGGTTTGCTCAGGTTTGACATGTCAAACATTGTGTTTCTCAGACATTTGGTCCAAACAATAATTGCAAAGAAAAATCAAAGTTGTTATTATTATTGCATTAACTATTAATAATAATAATATCAGTAATAAGCTAGCATATAGCTCCTTAAAGTTTGAAATTTTCTTTAAAATTCGATGTTATTTTATCCTTACTACAACCCTGGCTGGTAAATGCCACTATAATCTTCATTTTAAAGATCTGGAAATTGCCCAGGGCCCCAGAGCTAGTTAGTAACTGAGATACATTTTGAACTCAGGCCTTCCTGACTTAAACACTCTCTCCTGGTTAAACACCCGGTTTAAATAAGAGTAAGACTATAGAAAAATAATAATGATGATAATGATCATTTGTTGTTTTTAACTTTACGAAATGTTTTGTATCTCATTTGTTCTTCCCAAAAGTGCTTATTGCTATTATTACTATTTTATGTATCCTGAGACCGATGAAGTGTGCATGATGCACTCAACGTTACATGACTAGTTCGAATATGAAGTAGTCTTTGAATTCAGGGTTTCCTAACTCCAGGACTGGTGTTCTACTACTGCTGCACGTTGACATCTATAAACACCTTTACACTCTTTGTCCTGCCCAACCTTTCCAAAGGAGGATATGAAATAAATGATGTCCAGTGTTTGAACTTTGAATGCATTCAGAGAAATTTTCTGTATCTTCATTTGCAGAAACTCGCACAAAGTGTATATAAAATGACTCTCAGGTCAGAGAAGTAAAGTAGTAGTAATAAAGTCTTTTCTCTCCTAGTCTTGAAAGGACAGTCTAAATTCCTTGAGCTTGTTTACTTATTTATTCATTTCTTTATCCATTCATCAATTCAACCATCTGCTCATTTTTCATTCATTCATTCCTTTGTTTTCCTTTATTCATCTCCTCATTGATTGATTTATCCATATAGAATGCAGTACCTGCCCTCAGAAAACACACAAAGGACTATTCCAGGGCTACCAAAATTAAAAGATGCTATAATGATTCATTGATTTTTACTTTCCCTTAATTTTTTTCATTTTGTTACAATAGCCTTATTATATTATAGTCAGTCTTACTTATAAAAATGCTGCTCTGACCTCTTCACTCAGCTTGAGTAGGTTTTATTATATTTCATGTCCCCAGTAGAGATAGTAGTGTGAAAAATAATCTTTTTTTATTACCTATTTTGGTATTACATATTGCTGTGTTTTTTGTATTTATAGACAGAATGGATACTTCTGTCAATTCATTGAATTTTGAGTTTTCTTGGCATAAAATTACCTTTCATTATCCTTATATTATATTTTCCAGTATCAGAATAAGAACCCCAAGAAATACATACAAAACTATAAAGTCATGGTATAAAAAAATTCTGAGGAACATGTAGTACTGTGCCCTAAACCTAATGATACAAATCAAGAAAAAAAAACCCGATTTCAATCTTGATTGATACAAAGTTTTAACATAAAATTCTTTTAAAGAGACTATAGTGACTTTTTTATAAAATAAAATTGACTATTGCTAACTTATAAGCATAAATGGGTACATAAAGGTGATTCTATTTTAGGAAAACAATTAGGATAATTAGTCATATAAACTAAGAAGAAAACACAACATTTAAACAAAGGGAAATCCCCTTGATAAAAACATTTCTCAAGGATTTTAAGGATTTTAAAAAATATAATCAAATCAAAAATATAATCCAGCATCATCAGTATTATATAAATTTCAAGGGAGACATAGAAACTACTCCAATAAAAATGTTAATACATCAAGAAATCCAGTGTGGTCATTCGAAAGTCTAGCTATGGTAATAAATATGGAAAATGTAATATTAATAGCAAGTTTAATACAAAGATGGGAAAGCCAAATGAAAGGTATAGATTTCATCTCAGTAGACATAGTTTATCAATATTTTTGATGTTTCAATAAGAAAACTCTAATGAATAGGAAAATAAATGAACTGACCTGATTGTACATGTAAATTTCAAATATTCAAAATACAGGCTCCAAATCAATAACTTTATTATTATCTTACCAAAAACCCAATGAAAAGAAAATAATTACTATTAAAATGATGGCAAAATATATGCAATATTTGGAAGTTATCATTTTTGAGGAACAATATATATACAAATGACAATAAGACCAATTCATAGAAATAAAAAAAGCTTGGAATAATTGGATAGACATTCACTTCTGTGATAAGATTTTGTTAATGTAATATCTTTATGATTTTACATGAATTTACCAATAATATTATGACAATTAAAATATTTTTTCATTATATAATGTTTTATTTTTTCTAATTACATGTAAAAATGGTTTTTAATATTTGATTTTATAAGATTTAGACTTCCAAAAGTTTTCCCTCTGACCCCCCCCTTCTTTCTTCCCAAGACAACAAGAAGTATGATGTGGATTATACCTGCATAATCATATTAATCATGCATCTTCCACATGTGAAAGAACAATCAGAACAAAAGAGAAAAATTATGAGGAACAGAAAAAAACAAAAATAAAGTAAAATATAGAGGCATCTGGTTGGCACAGTAGATAGTAGACTGATCTCGGAGTCAGGAAGACTGAGTTCAAATCCATCATCAGAAAGTTAATAATTAATATCTTAGGCATGAGAATAATTGCCTAACTGCGTGACCTTGTGCAAGTCACTTAACCCCATTGTCTTTCAAAAACAAAAACCAAAAAAATTCCAAAATAAAGGAAAATAGTATTCTTTGATCTGTGTTCAGACTCCATCATTCTTTCTCTGGAAATAAATAGCATTTTCTATCATGATTCTGTTGGAATTGTTACTGTGTATAATGTTCTGTTCATCCATATTGTAATCAATTTGTTTGGATTCTGGAGAGTGGATGATGCTCTCATGATTTCCCTGTCATCAATGGAGTGAAACAAGGGTATGTCCTTGCTCCATGTTTTTTAACCTGATAGCTTCAGTCATGTTATCAAATGCTTTCATTGAGGATGAACAAAAGGTCATCTGCTGCACTGCTGGTAAATTCTTCAACCTGACCAAAGTCAAGGCCAAAGTGGAGGGGGTGTTGCTTCATGATCTTCTGTTTGCAGAGGACTGTGCCCTCCATGCAGCCTCTGAATCTGAGATGCAACAAAACATGGATCGATTCTCAAGTCATTCATCTGTGGAACCAACTGTTACAGGACATAGAGAAGTGTTGAAAGCTGTGAATGTTTCCTTACCTTGGCCGTGTCTTTTCCAGGGAGGTACACATTGATGATGAAGCTGAAACAAGCGTTGGCAGGATAAGGAAGCAGACACTGAGGTCCTTCCTGCAACTAAACTGCCAAGCATTCAAACCTTACTACAAAGAGCACAACTGCAATGGACTGGCCACATTGGTACAATGCCCAAATGTAAGCTTACCAATAAGACCATTTAATGGAGAACTCGCATAGGGCAAGCACTCAGAAAAAAAGATGCAGGGTCACCCTTAAGTTCTCTCTTTAAAACTATGTAATTGATTGTGTAGCCTGGGAATCACTGGCACAGGCCTGCCCAGCATGGAGTGCCCTCATCAGAGAGGATCATGAGCTCTATGACCAAGAAAGGAAATGTGAGATATGTAAGTTTAGATTAAACATCCAAAGTGTTCACAAGGATTATTTGTGCCCGCCTTATGTTTCAGTGTTCTGAGCTCATATCCATCTGATCATCACAGGTGGACACTCTGTAATTTGTCTCTAACCTAGTGATGTCATTTTGGTCTTTTTGTATAATGAAGGACAGGAAGCATGTTGTTATATTTTTATTCTATTCTATTAAGTATTCTGTGGCTCATTACACAGCTGAAGCACCAAATGATTGCTTTTATATTTGAATGAAAATGTTAGGGTATAAATGTGTCTTCTATAGATTCATTGAAAACTTCTTCCAGGACAGTAGAAACTTCTTCTAGGACTGTCCTTTGGTAGAAAGGATAGTGGGCATGACAGGCATGTCATCCTGTACCCACTTCATCCTGTTTTGCTCAGTATCTATATTTTGAAAATTTTTCATTTCATGAACTTGGAAATTAGGATTGTCCTATATGGCAAATTCTATTAAAGTGCTGTCATTGGTTAGGGTAATTGCAGACAACAACTCTGTCCTTCAGGACTTCAGCTATACCCTCTCTTTTTGCTCTATATCATTTCCTTTGGTGATCTCACCAGCTCTCATGGGTTCAATGATTGCCTGAATGCAAATGATAGCGAGATCTGTATAAACCCCAGTCATGCTGATGAATTGTAGTCACAAATCCAACTGCCTTTGGTGATATCAGATAAGAAGTCTGGTAGATATCTCAAATCCAACAAATCCAGAGTTGAATTTCTCCCAAACTTTTCCATCTTTCTACTATTGAAGGTTCCACCATTCTCCCAGTTTCCCAGATCTGTAAACCCTGTGTCATTCTCAACACCCATTTCTAACTCCCTTCAAATATCTGGTTCTTTGTCAACTTTCATTGTTTCTATCACATTATAACATCCCTCAAATATATCCACTTCTTCTGATTTACATAGCTCTGAATATTAATTCCAGCCCTCAAAACCTTGAAATTGGTCTCCTGTACTAGTCTTCTGAATGGCCTCCCTCCCTCTTGTCTCATCTGAGGGCCTGTAGAGGGAAGAATAGAGCTTTCTAAGAAAAAGATACACAGAGTTCAAGAATATTGAGTACATTTTCCATGCATTAATAATTCCAGCTGCCAAGGACAAAAAGAACCAATAGGAAAAGAAGGATGGTGACCTTTACCTGGGCACTGCTAAAAATGACTCTCACTACTGGGCCACTAGTGAGTATTTCCTCTGGGAAATGTGAGTCAAATGTTACTTGAGGGCATTGCTTTAATCTTTACTCTTTTGGGAATGTCAGTGGAAAGAACAATGCTATCCCATTGAAACCATGCAGCTTGTGAATTGCTTATTTTTGCTTTTTCATGGGGGATGGCAATTGAGGTTAACTTTTTGACTTGCTCAGGGTCACACAGCTATGTAAATGTTGAATGTCTGAGATCAAATTTGAACTCCTGAGAAGTTGGGTGGGGAACAAGGAGGAGGCATTTCTTGGAACGAGATGGCCAAGTTGGTCATTTTTACCTTCACAATAGTTCTATTACAAGTTTCCTTCTCTTCACTCACCCAAGTGTCAACTCAAGACTTCCCTCACTGCACTCCATCCTTCACTCAGCTGCCAAAGGGATCTCCCCCAAAATAAAGGTTTGACCCTTTCACAAATCCAGCGCAGCGCCACTTTCAGCAAACTCCAGGATCTCCCTGTTCACCTCCAGGATCCAATGCCAAATTCCATTTCGTCTTTAAAACTCTTTGTAACCCGAGTGCTTCCAAGGTTTCCTGTCTTTTTACACCTTACTCTGCCCTCTACTTACATCTGTATGGAGGGTCACTGGACTTGGGCCCATTCTCTCCAAATGACCCCATCCCTCTAGTCTGTGCTTTTCTCCTGCTGTCCACCATGTCTAAAACATTCTGCCTCCTCTTTCTGTTCCCTGCCTTCCTTCCAAATCTAGCTCAGACCCATCTTCTTCAAGAGACCTTTCCCGGTACCTCACCCACTCCTCCACTGCTTGTGCCTTCCTCTGAGATGACCTTCCATCCACCTTGATTTTGGGATGGATAGCATTCTTTAGCATAAGTCCTTCAGAGTTCTCTTCAGTCACAATGTTGCTGAGCAAAGGCAAGTCCTTCACAGCTGATCTTCCTGCAAAATTGCTGTTACCTTGCTTAAGTCACATTTCCTATTGCATCTGTTCATATGGGTTTTTTACCGACAGCTTCCTGGTTATCATTTCCCATAACAGAACAGCATCTCATCTCAATCTTATACCACACTTTGTTCAGCCATTCCCCAATTGCTGGGGAACCCAGCCCTCCCCAAATCCTTAACCCTCAATCTCCAGCTCCTTCCCATCAGAAAATGGCTGCTATAACTATCCCTATACATATAGATTCTTTTTCCCCCATATTTCATCTCCTCTGGAATAAAGCTCTACAGTGGCACTGCTAGGCTGAAGAGTAGGGTATAGTTTGAGTATAGTTCCAAATTGCACAACAGAATGAATCACTTCACAATTCCTCCAACAGTGCATCAGTGGTACAATTTGCCACTGTCCTTTCCCATATTTGTCATTTTCTCCTTCTATCTTATTAGCCACTCCAATAAGAACATCATAGTACCTCAGAATAGTTCCAAATTGCATTTCTCCCATCAAAAGTGTTGTAGCACATTAAAAAATTATTTAGATTGTAATGATAATCTCATCTGAAAATTGTTTATATCTCTTGATCATTGATCAACTGGGAAATGGCTCTAATGTTTTATAAATTTGACTCAGTTCTCAATGTCTGAAAAATGAGGTCTTTTCAGAAAAACTTGTTTCAATTTTTCCATAGTTATTGCTAGCTGTATTTCCTTCCATCCTGTTACCCCCTCCTCCATTTATTCTATTTTATCTGTCTTTTTACCATGTCCCTCCTCAAAAGTATCACACAGAGAGGGACATAGAGACGTGATGACTTGAGAAATCAAAGACCAGCTAATCACATATCCACTAAATTGCTGGTAGAATTTTCTTTTCAAATTCAACACTCAAGAAGACTAATTGTAGCCTAATAATATAAGATTGTTCAGTGTACTCTCTTTTTTTCATTTACTTTTCGCACCATTTCTTCTCCAGGAACAAGCTATGAATTGCTGTGGCCAAATATTTTTCTACCTACCTTAAGTTCAAATGTATTATGTAGCAATAGTTGCTTTGCTAGTTTTAGGGAAGGCCTGCATTTATTTATAATCTTATTGTTTTGTTTGTTCACTTCTTTATTTCTTAGTTTTTCTAGTCATATATAAAGATAATTTCTGAAATGTATTATTTAATAATTTTTTCCAATTGCATGAAAAGACATCTTTTAATATCCATTTACATAAGATTTTTGCGTGGTACATTTTTCTTGCTCTATTTTCTACCCCCTCCCCTTAAAGCAAGTTATAAAAGTTATATGTCTTTAAGTATGTTAAAGTTATTTCCACATAAGTTGTTGTGAAAGAATCAGAACAAAAGGGAAAATAATACCATGAGAGGAAAAATAATATAAAACATACAAAAACTTTTAAAATGTGAAGGTCGTGTGCTTTGATTGGCATGGAGATTCCTTCTTCCTCTGGATGTGGATGATGTCACAAGTCTCTTAGAACTGACTTTGCTCACTGCATTCCTGACAAGAGTTTAGTTTATCCTAGTTGATATTCACAGAGTGTTGCTGTTGCTGTGTACAATGTTGTCCTGTTTCTGCTCACTTCATTCAGCATCAGGCCTGCATCAGAGTCCTTTTCTCTTAATCATTCATACTTTGTATTTACTATGATTACCATCCTCAAGGATTCACTGAGGTGAAGTCTGAACCTTTCCACCTAAGATGCTGGGGGTACATATCAGTCCCTGAATGGACACCCTTGGTGATCGGGGAGAGATGAGAGTTGTCCTCAGGATGCCATTTTAGAGGGAAAAGCAAGGTGGTATAGAGTTATTTTTCTTGGAAAAAAAATGGACACGTGGGAAGATTTGAAACAGGGTAATTTAAAGAAAAAGATGTGAAATCAATAGAAGAGCCAAATCAGAAACAGTTGCAGAATTACACAGGAAAGATGACCACTACTAGGTCAGGATCCAATAGAGGTGTTAAAAAAAGAAAACACATTTGTACAAAAATATTTCCAGCAGTTCTTGTAGTGGTGGCTAATTTTTGTTTTTTGGAGCCATGCCCATCCATTGGGGAAATGACTGAACAAATAGAATATGAATGTAATAGAATATTATGGTATTAGAAATGACACGCAGAAGATGATTTCAGGAATACCTGGAAAGATTTAAAATGATAGAAATTTGAATGAGCAGACTCAGGGTAACATGGTAAATAGTAACAGCAACTTTGTGCAAAGATGAACTGGGAGGGACTTACCTAGTTTCTACTAGACTAAGTCTTATCTGTTGGTTGGGGTTTCCTATTTACAACTCTTTGTGAAGTTGAATTTACATAGCTTATTAGTCTACTAATTCCTTCAGTATGGTCTTACCTTATTCTTCCTTTAGAGCATTTGTTTGCTCCACAAGTGACTATTATCTGATAGTTTCAGTTCAGTTCTTCCAAAATATGTAATGAATTTTCTCCTTTTTCATTCGGTAGCATAGGGAAGTTAGACCAAGCCTTTGGAATCAAACTATTTGGGTCTGAATCTTGTGTGCTCTAAGGGGACTAGATAGATTTGTAATATACATTCTCTATATCCCATGATCCAGTGATGTCAAGTTTTCCAGTTATGAGAAATGATGGAAGGGAAGCAATGAGTTCCTGAGTAGAGTGGGATATAAGGCCAAGGCAGGGATATAAGACCGAGACATCCTAAGAGAGAGCATTAAACCATGAGGTGAGGAGCTTAAGGGAGAGAAGGAACCAGGTGTCTAGTTTGAAGAGTCCTTAATTTGGTGTTAACTTTGTTAGGGAGAGGTTGAAAGAGATAGATACTTGAAAGAGAATACCTCTGAATGAGGAAGAAACCTAAGAAGCCATGGTTTTCAGGGCTAGTTCATATGAGGAACCCATCCATGATGGATGGTAATCATTCTGATGAAGATGTCCATGCTTTAGAGGCCTTCAAGCTGAGTATGAGCAATAAGATAGGACAAGCCCCCATTCTATGATGGGGGCTTGCTTTAGGAGTATAATTTCTGTAGTAAGCTGTTGAGGATGCTAGGGACCCTGTGGCTAGTACTCTGGCTTTAGACTCAGAACTCCTGAATACAGAATCAGATACTGAGTGACACTCAGTGACTTGAATGCTACTTGCCTCAATTTTCTCCACTGTAAAATGAGTCATAAAAGCAATGCTTTCACAGATTTTATGAGATGCTAATGTTAAATGATGAGAGACTTTCACATAGGAGCTTTTAGAAATGCCTTTTCCTTCCATCCTCCTTTGACCCTTGTTGTTTAGGCCCCTTGTCTGTTATTGAGTTGAATTTTTAGAAGAATATTTACAGAGGTAACTATTGAAAAGGTAAAGAGTCACTGGAGTAAAATTGAAAAGAAATCCAGGAGGTCCATGAGGATGTACCATTTAATGGTTGGGTGAAAGCCCCTTTGACATTGAGTCTCAAGTGAAGGAGCCAGGAGAAGAGGTGACAGTTATTTTTATGTGGTTAGATAGGTTGTCGTTTTTAAGAGGGTTTGGCAGAGTTTGAAACTAATAGACAAAAGTGGAACAATAAAAATAGGCAACCTGCAAACCTGAAATAAAAACAAAAAACTAAAAAATTATTGCTTGCCTTTAGGAGGATGAGCTGCCTCAGGATGAATAGCTGATTCTTCCTCACAAGAAAACTTTTAAGGAAAGATAAAATCAATTGTCTGTATTATTGCATTTGGTTGTCAGTTATTGGTTGGGCTAAAGGAACACTGAGGGCTCTTTGAATTCTAACTGGGACATCTTGGTTTCCTAGGTCACCAACTTTCTCAAACAAGAAGATGAGCCTGTTCAGGTCTTTCACTCTAATCTGAAGGGGAGACATGCTCTCCTGCTTGAACCCACTATACCATTATCAGAGACTTTAGAAACTTCCAAGTCTTTGTTCTCCCAATCTCTTTACCTTAATCTCTGTGCCTTTTTGCTTCAAAGGAACATAGCATGAAAAGATGGAGGTTGGGCTTTTGCTATTCACTAGGCTAGATTTCCCAGCAGTCCACTATTATGGTTCATAAATATTGAACTGGGAGCTATGCTGAAGCCCACAAGTGAGTTTTGGAAAAGCAGAAATGGGAAAAGTACTGTACTTTCTCTGGGAGAAAAAAATGGTGATGGGTCAGCATTAGAAGAAAGGCAGAAGGGGAGAAATAAGGAATACAGTAGAATGAGCTGAGGGAACCAGAGTAGGTTTATTAGAGATGAATGGAGAGTGTCAAATGGAAAAACATAAAAGGGAACAATGGAGAAGTGAAGGGACAAAGACACTGATGCCCTGAGAACTGAGGTACCAAGTGATCCCATCCAATGAATTGCTGGCAGGAGTATTTTTTTTCAAAACTGAATACTGGAGGAGACTAATTACTATAATTCAAGAGTATAAGAATTTTCAGGGAATCCCCTTTCTTCCAATTATTTTTCCTACTCTCTAATCCAGGCACAAATTATGAACTGCTGTAAAAATGGGCATCCTACAAGGAGTAGAAGAAAATGAGGCTAAAAAAAAGGAGATTCAAAAATTATTCCTTTCCTGGAGGAGGATGATTTGCCTCAGGATACATAGTTAATTCCTCTTCACTAGAAAACTTTACCCAAGGTGAAATAACTACTTGTTTGTATCGCAGGACTAGGGTTTCAGTTGTTGGTTGGACTAAAGGAACATTTGGTCTCCTCAAATTTGTTATTCTATGATGCCTTAGTATCCTATGTTGCCATAGATGCTATTGAGGTCCTCTGTTGTCATCTGAAGGGGAGACATGCCCTCCTGTTGGAACCCTATATATCAAATTGGAGATTTTATACCATTTTGACTTGTTTTTTCGTTCAACCCCCTTAATGTACTCATTGCTACTCTGCCTTGTTTCAAAGGCACATACAGTGGCAGAAGAAAGTTGAGCTTCTGCCCTTCACTGGGCTGAAACCTGATGACCTGAGAAGTGAAGGAGCAGCAGATCACATATCCAAAGATTTGCTGGTAGGATGATTTTCTTTTCAATGTTCAACACTGAAGGAAACCAAGTTTTATATCTGAACAGGATAAGACTCCTAAGTTTACCCACTTCCTATTATTTTTCCCACATTGTCTTTCCCAGCTACAAACTATGAAGCTCTATAACCAATTTAATTCTAATTTCCATTCAAATGTATTAGGTTACATCAGCTCTTTTTCTAGGCCCAAGTTTTAGGAATGGGTTTCATAATTTACATATTTTTTCATGCTTTTTTTGTTCATAACTTTATATTTCCAAGTATATATAGTTACAATTTTAAACATTTATTTTATAACTTTTTCCGATTACATGCAAAGTAAAATTTTAATCATTTTGTAAGATTTTTGGGTCTACATTTTTCTCCCTATCTCCCTTCTCTTTTACTCTCCTTTACAGCAAAAAGTATAAATTGTATAGGAATAATTAAACTTATTATTGAATAAGTTATGTCTTGAAAGAAGAGTCAGCAAAATGGAAGATAACACCATAAGAGCCTAAATAATATAAAATATAACTTTTACATTGTGAAGGTAGCGTGCTTTGATCTGCATGAAGATTCCATCTTTCTCTGGATGTGGATGACATCACATTTTCGAATTGACTTTACTCACTGCATTCATCAGAAGAGCTTAGTTTACCCTAGTTGATATTCACAGAGTGTTGTTATTGCTGTGTACTATGTTGTCCTGTTTCAGCTCAGTTTATTCAGCATCAGGTATGCATCAGAGTCCTTTGATCTCAATCATTCATACCTTGCATTTGGAATGTTTTTCAAACTCAAGGATTTACTGAAATGAAGACTGAACCTTTTCATCTAAGTTGCTGGGGGTCCGTATCAATCCCTAAATGGACAACCTTGTTGATCAGGGGAGAGATGAGAGTTGTCCTCAGGATGCCATTTTAGGGGGAAAAGCAAGGTAAGATACAGTGTTATGTTTCTTGGATAAAAATGGACATGTGGGAAGATTTGAAACAAGGTTATTGAAAGAAAAAGGTTTGAAGTTAATAGAAGAGTCAAATCAAAAAACAATTGCAGAATTACAGAGGAAAGATGACCACTACTAGGTCACGATCCACTAGAGGTGTTAAAACAAGGAAATTAACCCATTTGTACATAAATATTTCTAGCAGCTCTTGTAGTGGTGGCTAATGTTTGGTTCTTAAAGGCATGCCCATCAATTGAGGGAATGGCTGAATAAAAAATGGCATTTGAATGTTATAGAATATTATGGTATTAGATATGACATGCAGAAGATGACTTCAGGAAAACCTGGAAACATTTAAAGTGAAGGAAATTTGCATGAGCAAAACTAGAGGAACATTGTAATCATTAAGTGCAATAGCATATGATGATTAACTGGAAGTGACTTACCTAGTTTTTTCCCCAAATTAACATTTTTTTAACCTGCTGCTTAGGTTTTCCCATTTTTCAAATCTTTGTGTGGTTGAATTTTCATGGCTTATTAGTCTACTAAATTTCTTCAGGATAGTCTTATCTCAGTCTACCTTCATAGATAGCACTTCTATTTACCCAGAATACTATTTTCTTCAGGTTCCCATTCAGTTCTGCCATGACTTGTATTGGAATTTCTCCTTTATTATTCAGTAGCAGAGGGCATTTTCATATTCTAATTAAGTCCATGACTATGGAACAGAATGGTTTGGTTCTGAATCTTTTGTGTTCTAAGTGATCCAGATGGACTTACAGTATATTTTCTCTGTATCCCATGATCCAGTGATAATGAAGTGTTGCAATTATGGCAAATGATGGAAGGGAAGCAGTGGGATTCTGAGTATAGGAGGATTTAAGACCAAGGCTTCCTAAGTGAGAGCATTGAACTGGGAGGTGAGGGGTTTAAGGGAGAGAAGGAAGCACAGGCCTGTACTTTGAAGAGATCTCGGTTTGTTGTTATCTTTGGTAGGGAGAGGTTCAAAGAGATAGAAAATTGAAAGAGAATACCTCTGGATGAGGAAGAAACCTAAGAAGCCATGGTTCCAAGGATTAGTTCATATGAGGAGCCTATCCATGGTGGCAATCATTCTGATGAAGATGGTGATGTTTTAGAGGCCTTTAAGCTCAGTATGATTCAAGAAGATAGGATCACCACCAAAGTTAATGGTATTGATGGAGGCTTGCTTTAGGGCATAATTTCTATAGTAGTCTGTTGTGGATGGTCAGGACCCAGTGGCTAGTACTCTAGGTGTAGACTTAGACCTCTGAGTACAAATTTAGAAACTGAGTAACCCTGAGAAAATCACTTAAATGCAACTTACCTCAACTTTCTCCACTGAAAAATGAGTCAAAGACCAGAGTCTTTCACATAGGAGTTTATAGAAATGCTTATTCCCTTCCATCTACCTTTGCACATTGTTTAGGCCCCTTCTATGACATTGGGTTGAGTTTTTAGAAGAATATTTAGAGAAAATGCTGATAAGGTAAAGACTCATTAAGGGAGGAAACTGAAAAACTAAGAATGTCCATGAGGATGTTCCATTTAATCAGGTGAAAGAACCTTTGACATTTACTCTTGAGTGTAGAATCCAGGAGAAGAGATGACAATTATTTTTATGTGATTAGATAGGTTGTCATTTGGAAGAGGGTTTGGTAGAGTTTGAATCCAATGGACAATAGAGGAATAATAAAATTGGGCAAGAATAAAAGATTATGAAGTTTAAAAAACACTAAAAATTTATTCCTTTTCTTCAGGAGGGTGGTCTGCCTGAGGACGAATAGTTGATTCATCCTAAGAAGAAAACTTTAAGTTAAGGTAAGATAATCACTTTCCTGTATTATTTCACTGGGTTGTCAGTTATTGGGTGGGCTAAAGGAACATTGATGGCTCTCTGGATTCCAATATTCTATGACATCTTGGTTTCCTAGGTCACTAACTTTCTCAAACAAGAAGATGAGCCTGTTCAGGTCTTTCACTCTAATCTTAAGGGGAGACATGATCTCCTGCTTGAATCTAATATAACATTATTAGAGACTTTAGAAACAGGAGAATATGTTACAGCTGTTTTCATGTGGTTAGATAGATTGTCATTTGGAAGAGGGTTTGGTAGAGTTTGAACCTAATGGACAAAAGAGGAAGAATAAAAATGGGCAACCTGCTAAGAATAAAACATTATGAAGTAAAAAAAAAAACAAAACTTCAAAAATTAATTCCTTTCCTTTCAGAGGATGGGCTGTCTCAGGACAAATAGTTGATTCTTCCTCACAAGAAAACTATAAGGTAAGATAATCACTTGTCTGTCTTATGTCACTGGGTTGTCAGTTATTGGTTGGGCTAAAGGAACACTGAGGGCTCTTTGAATTCTGTTTATGACATCTCGGTTTCCTAGTTCAACAACTTTCTCAAACAAGAAGATGAGCCTGTTCAGTTCTTTCACTCTAATCTGAAGGGGAGACATGCTCTCCTGCTTGAACCCACTATACCATTATCAGAGACTTTAGAAACTTTCAAGTCTTTACTCTCTCAATCTCTGTTCCTCTTCTTTGTTTCAAATTACCATATCATGAAAGATAGAGGTTGGGGTTTTGCCATTCTTTAGACTGAAATTCCCACTAGGCCACTTTTATTATTCATCAATATTTAAGTGGCAGCAGTGATGAGGTCCTCAAGTAAATTTTGGAGATGTGGAAATGGGGAGATTACTGTGTTTTCTCTGGGAGAAAAAATGGCGATGGTTCAGTATTAGAAGAAAGGCAGAAGGGGAGAAATAAGAATGCAGTAGAATGAGCTGCAGAAACTAGAGTGGGTTTATTAGAGATGAAGGAGTATCAAATTGAAATATGTAAAAGGGAACAATGGGAAAGGGAAGGGACAAAGAGACTTGATGCCCTGAGAACTGAAGTACCATGTGATCCCATCCAATGGATTGCTGGTAGGAGTATTTTATTTTCAAAGCTCAAAGCTGGAGTAGACTAATTTTTATAAACCCAAGAGTTTAAGACCCTTCAGTGAGCCCTCTCTTTTCCAATTATTTTCCCACTCTCTCTAATCCAGGCACAAAATATGAACTGCTGCAAAAATGGGTAACCAGCAAGGAGTAGAAGCATATGAAGTAAGAAAAAACAAATGACTCAAAATGTATTCCTTTCTGGAGGTGGATGGTCTCCTTCAGGATGAATAGTTGCTTCCTCCCCACATCAAATCTTTAAGCTAAGGTGAGCCAACCCTTTGTTAGTATTGTAGGAGTAGATCTCTTTGAATTATACTATTCTTTGACATCTTGGTATCTTATGTCACCATAATATTTTTATAATTTTTCTAACCCAATAGTATAGACTCTTCAGTGGTTCCTCTTTGTTCCAATATTTTCCCCTCTCCTCTTGAGGCACAATCTATGGACTTAGTCAAATGTTTTCTATCTACCTTAAGCTTATAAGTATTAAGTTATAGCAGCTGCTTTGCTACACTCCTGTTTTAAGGGTCCACTTTATTTGTAGGCTTTTTGATTGTTTACTTGCTTATTTCTTCCTTTATTTTTCCGGTTATCTGCTGAAATAATTTTCAACATCTATTTTTAAGTAAGTATGCTTTCAAATTACATGGAAGTATAATTTTAGTATTCTTTTTACTATATATTTTCCCTCCTTTCCCTCTCACCTTCCCTTTTAAAGCAAGTAATTTAAGAGATTAAACATATTTCCATGAAAGTTATGTTGTGAAAGAGCAGAACAAAAGGGAAAACAAAACCATGAGAGTGAAAAAATAAAATGTAAAACAGTTTTTAACATGTGGAAAGTGTATGTTTTCCTTGGCATGCAGAGTGCATCTTTCTCTGGATGTGAAAGGTACCAGTCTTTTAGAACTGTCCTTGATCCCCCCATTCCTGAGAAGAGCTAAGTTCATCATAGTTGGTCATCACTCAATGTTGCTATTGCCACATATGATGTTTTCCTGGTAAGACTCACTTCACTTAGCATCAGTTCTACCTTAGGCCCTTAGCATGCAATCATAATTTGTATGTGCCATTCTTTTCAGCTTCAAAGATTCCCTGGGATGAGGAATGAACTTGAAGATATGGAGGTCAGTTTGTGACTAGGTAAGTTAAACTTTGACACTTACATGGAGTAAGTAGTTTTATAAGGCAAATCCTTGAAGAAAGAGGGTAGCAAAGAGGGAAATTCTTAGAATGATGAAGAGTTTGAGGGGAAACATCTAGCATTTCTCTCTTTCCCTGTGGCCAGATTGAGCCTTGTAGGAGCCAGGGGCAGAGCTAAAGAGGGAAAAAATCATGCTAAGATAAGCTCCTGAGAAAATAACTGAGTGGATTAAGTGGAGTTACCTGCTCTGTGTAGACTGATTGGGAGAACACCATGTAGGGGGAATGTGGAATCTATAGGAAAATATCTCTTTCGAATAACAACTGCTGAGTATTGAATCTGTCCCAATGGGGGACCTGACTGTCATATCAGATGGACAACACAATTCTTTACTTCCTACCTAGCTTCCTGTCTCTTCCCCCCCCCCCCTTTCATGTTCTTCCTCGGCCCTTACTCTCTTTAATTAATATCACTTGCATGTCATGGAATTCCTTTCTCTTTCTTTCTGGTCTTTTCTTCTTTCCCTCTTCCCCATTTGTCTTCTAGGGGTGGATAAATCTCACAGTATCTGAGCATTGGCTTGTGCTTGTGGAAGGCCTTTATGGTTTGGGAAGAATCTCTTGAGGTGGTATCAAGGCTAAGAAGAAAACCTCACTGAATTGCTGGTATACTAAGTGAAAAGTGGTCCCTCAGGCTGAGTTCTTCCATTTCAGTGAGCTCCGGGAGTGTTAGTGTCTCCCTCATACTAATGTCGATATTGTGTGATATTGAATGATATTTTGCAGGGAACGATAGTCCTAGCAAAAACTGTAATAATAACTAGCTCTGGCATTGTTTCTACACAGTGCTAGTTTGTGGTCACAGAACTTTACAGATAGCTCTTTTGATCTTTTTCTGTGGAAGATATATGCTTCTATGACTCTCATTTTACAGTTGTGGAAATTGAGGTAAATGGCAGTTAAGTGACTTGCCTAGGAAAATCACATAGCCAGTTCATCCCTGAAGTCAAATTTGAACTTAGGTCTTCCTGAATCCAGTTGCCTCCTCTGTATGAGGAATGACTAGTTATGCAAAGTTTGATTTATTTCCATTTCTTGATTGTGACCGTAAAAGCTGGTTTTTTAGCACAAAAAAATTGAAAGTTTTTCAAAAGACACCTGAAAGAGCTAAATAATGAAACTTTTCCTTGAAATGTGTATGTACCTTTCTATGAGAAAGATACTTTCTGCATTATATATACTTGTAAATGCAGCCATGTTTAGATGAATGTCTATTTGCACATCTACTTCTGCATGCATAATATTGAATATCCACGTGCACATGCATACTGACTTGTGTGTGTATATAGCCATATGTACATGCCTATTCATATGCATATTCACACACAATTCTTCTGGGATCCAAGATATTCTCAACAGAATTGCAGCTCCAAGTAGATAAGACAAGGCTTTAGGGCTTGACAGCACTATTCTTCCAATGAACGCAAGGTAGATTGTCGCCCTGGGTTAGAGTGAGGTGAGTACTTGGAGCCATTGCCAGCTTCAAGGGGCCTATGAGGGATGAGAAAGGTCGTAAGGACTTTGAACTGGTTTAGTTTAAAAAGTATATTTTCTCATATTCTAGGTGAAGGGCCCAGGGGAATACATTGCAACAAGAAGAAGAGGAAGAGAAGGAAGAAAGGTGAATGAGATTGGGCAGAAGAGGAGATTGTGGCTGCTCTGCTGACCCTTCTGCACAACAGAAGCAACCACCCATCCATCCTTGAAAGACCCTACTGAAGAGAGATACTCACAGCATTGATCTGTGTCTAGCTGAAAAACAATTGAGGGTCTCAACTCCTCCACTGGATATTGATCCTAATGTTGAGCCTGGGACCATTTTTCACTTGTGCCTGCTTCTTGAGTCATGTGATCCCAGGTAGGCACCCATGATCTAGGGCTCTCTGCTTGCTTTTACAAACCTTACCCAACTGATGTGTATGTGTGTGTGTACAACTCTTTAAACCACGAAGAGATAACAACTGTCTTACACAATTGATGTGTATAACATCATAAACTAGAAAAAGAGATGACATCCACATTTGTAATCCAGAGGATCAAAGTCCCAAGAAAGCCCCTAAGGTTGGCCACTCATGAACCGGATGTTGTGCCTGATAGCCATCAGTTGCTTCTCCTCAACATGAGAAATTCCAGGGGCATCAGAAGGTCCAAGAGGAACAGGAAGTATAAAAGGTACTGGAGGTTCTCTTTCTCTATCACAGACTATAATTATATGATGAACTGAGGAAGCGAGAGAATGCAGTAGAGTTGAACTATCCCATCCAGTCCCATGCCAGGGAGATAAGTTCTCCTTCCTTGTCCCCTTTCACCATAATGAGAGTGCTCAGGACTATGCTTTTGGACTCTTGCAAAGATTTGTCATCTTGACGATGAGAGGAAATGGAGCCTCTGACAAAGCTTGACCCTCTTTGATGTGTGAAGAAACCCTGAATTCCTACTACTGAGTGAGCATCTCATAATCTAGGATCCAGTAAAGGACACCTGTTCTTATTTCCCTTCAAGCAGTCTTAGAATGTCTCTAGTTCCTTTGAGGGATACAGGGATCTTCTGCTCTTATATATCCAAGGCTGAGAGAATATCCCCTCCCTCTCCTTTTGTATAGCCAATACCCCTCCCAATGCAGAAAATCATGGGGCTTTTATTCCCTGGGCCATTTGCCTAGGGCTTCTTTTGCCTTTCTAAATTAGCTGTACAAAAAGTTGATAGAATAATGAGACAGAGTACAGAATCATGAGGAGCAATTATAAAAGGACAATTTAGGTTTTCTCAGGAAAATGTCTCATTCATTAAAGCCATCCAAAAGGGTAGTGGACTGCTTTCTGACAAGGTAAGACAACCCTTCTCTTAGGAATTCTTCAAGTAAAGGTTGAATCTCCACTTGAGAAGTATGGGTTAGAGGAAATATTTTTGTTAGTTTTGTTTTAGACTAGAGGACCACTGAGGTATATTTTAGCTCAGATTCTATCATTGTTATTCTATCTTTTTGCAAGTCAATGGGTTTAAGTGGCTTGCCCAAGGCCACACAGCTAGGTAATTATTAAGTGTCTGAGGCCGGATTTGAACTCAGGTACTCCTGACTCCAGGGCCAGTGCTCTATCCACTGGGCCACCTAGCCGCCCTGTTTTTCTATTTTAATGCCCAGCCTTCTCTGAGTCACAGGCAATGGCTCTCAAAAACTGTAGTTCTCATTTGAACCATTTTTCATGGTTGGATTCTCACTGGCGTCTCAGCAGAAGGCTGGGATATTCTATTTCCCAGTTATTTTTGAATATTATTTTACTTTATGTTGTCTAATTACATTCAAAAGATAGCCTTCAACTTTCACATTTTTTTTGTAAACTTTTGAGTTCTGCATTTATCTTCCTCCCCTCCTTTTCCCCTCCCACCCCAACAGCATAGCAAAATCCAAGATAGGTAATACATGTACAATGTTTACCACATTTCCATATTAGTCAGGTTGTGAAAGAAGAGTCATAGCGTAAGTGGCAGATAAACCATGAAATAACAAAATCCATAAAATAAGTCTTAGAAATGTGAAAATAATTACCTTTGATCTTCATTCAGACTCGATTTTTCTCTGGAGGTGGATGGCATTTTCCACCACAAGTCTTTTAGAATTGACTTTGATTACAGCACTCCTGAGAAGAGCTCAATTTTTCATCGTTGATCATCACCCAGTGTTGCTATTGCTGTGTACAAAGTGGTCCTGGTACTACTCACTTCACTCAGCATCACTCTTACATCAGATTTCTTTGTTCTCAATCATTCATAATTTATATTTCTTACTCATTTCAGATTCAAAGATGCACTGAGATAAAGAACCAGATCTTGCCTGAGGACTTGGAGGTCAGTGTGGGCCAAAGTAAGCAGAGCTTTGAGACCTTAAGGGTATAGGAAGTTTTACAAGGCCCATCCTTGAGAGAAGAGGATAACAAATTAGGAAATTCTGAGTTAGAGGGAAAACATCTAGAGGTTCTCCCATGGCCAGTTTGAACCTTGGAGGAGCCAAGGGCAGATGCAAAATGAGGGACAAGATAATGCACATATTAAGTTCCTGAGAAAAGAGAGATTTAAGTGGACATACCCACACTGTGCAGATTGGTTAGGGGACATCATGTAGGGATATGGAATCTGTAGAAAAAAATAACCTCATAACATAATGGCTAGCATTTGTATCGTACTTAAAAAATTTCAAAATACCTTCTAATAAAAACCACTGGAGAAGTTTTGTATCCCAATGGGGACCCAATTACCATTTCAAATGGACTACTCAATGCCTTCCTATGTTCTTTTCTTTTTTCCTCCTTTCATTTTCTTTATTTGCTTTCCTTCCTCCTTTCCTTCTTCTCCTCTCCTCTGCTCACCCTTCTGCAACCCTCCCCTCCTGAAGAGGAAGGGAGACTGGTCTCTTTGCACAGCCCTGACTCCTTTAAATCCAATTCACTTACCTGTCATGGAACAACCCACCCCCTAGTCTGTCTGTTTCTTTCTAGTCTCTGTTTCTGACACTCCCCCCCCTCTTCATTTGTTTACTAAGGGGGGAATTAGTTTCACTGAATTTTAGCATTGGCTTTGGGACTGTGGAAGGTCTTTATGTTTGGGAAGAGTGCTCCTGAGGTAGTAACAAGGCTATCAAAGAAGAGATATTCCCTGGATTTCCAGGAGATCAAGGGAAAAATGCTCCTCACTCCTGAGTTCTCAGATTACAGGGAACTCCTGGAGTGTCAGTGACCCCCTCATTCTCATGTATGTCTTGTGGGGCCTTAAAGGATATTTTTCATATAATGTTAGCACTAGTAACAACAATAGGAATGACTAGCTTTGGTATTGCTGCTACTCTGTGGCAGCCATTGGTCTCAGAGCTTTACAGATATATCTTTTGTTATTTTTCCCTGGAAGATGTGTGCTATTGTGATTCCCATTGAACAGCCGGGGAAACTGAGACAAATGGCAGTGAATTGACTTGCCTAGGGAAATCTCATAACCAGTCCCTTTCTGAAGCTGGATTTCAACTCGTGTCTTGCTGACTCTAGACCTAATGCTCTATGCGGTGAGCCAGCTAATTGCCTCTTCTTTGGGCATGTACATCTACTAAGAATGACTAGCTTCACAACGTTTTTCTACACATTTCATAGTTGTGATGAAGGAAGATGGATTTTTATCACATAGAAATTGAAAGTTTTCAAAGGGCACCTGAAGAAGCTAATTGACAAATCTTCTTGAGATCGACACAGAACTGCCCATGAGAAAGAAATACTTTCAGTGAAAATGTGCACATGTGTATGCATGTATGTGTATGTATCTAGATGCATCCATGTGTAGAGATGCACACCCATCTATGCATGTGATCTATTTCCAATGCATACACATGCACAAGTAAACTCACATGTATATATTAACACGTGGACATATCTTCCCATATGCAGCTATATTCACATATAGTCCTTTTGGGGTCCAAGATATTCTCAACCAAATTGCATTTCAAGATAAGTAGGACAAGGCCTCAGAGCTTTATAACACTATCCTGCCTATAAATTTAAGGTAGATTGTAGCTCTGGGTTCGTGGGAAGCGATTCCTTGGAGCCACTGCCAGTTCAGGAAGGAGAGGAGAGAAGGCTTGGTAGAGGGATGAGAACTGATCTGAACACTAAGCAATGATTTGTTTTTACAATCTACTTTGTTCGATTTTAGGTAAATGGACCAAGGGAATAGTTCAAAATGAAGAAAAAGAAAAAAAAGACAGCATGAGACATGGCATACGAGGAGATCCTGGCTACTCTGCTGACCCTTTTTCACTACAGAAGAAGCTGACTAGTCACCCCTGAGACCCTACTCAAGAGAGCTACTAGCAGCATTGAACTGGGAGCAGACTGTATACTGGAAAAAAAATGAGGGTCCTATTTCCTCCTCTGGATATTGCTCCTTAGTGAGGAGATGAGAGATTTCAAGACATATTCTGATGAGCATGGGACCATCATTCAATTATGGCTTCCTCTCTTGGGACTGATCCCAGACAGGAACCTCTACTTATAAAAACTCTCACAATTGGTGTGTACAACCTCTACATCTGTGGATACAAAACCTGGAGGAAGAGTTCCAAGAAAGTACCCATGGATGGAAACTCATGACCAGGATGTTGTGCTGGTCTGGCACAAAACATTCAGGAGTATTAGCTTCTTCCCTTCAGCAGAAAAATTTGCAGACATATCCGAAGGTCTGGGAAGATCAGGAAATATAAAAGGGATTGTAAGTGCTCTACATCTGGTACAGTGAATTCCAAGAGTTTCCCTGTAATATAAGAATTCAGGACTAAGGAGCAATTTTCTGTTAGTCTTCCAGCAATCCAGTGATACTGGCCTCTTGTTAGCCTAGTTACCACCTCAGGAGAGCTCTTCCCAAACCATAAAGACCTCCTACAATCCCAAGACAGTGCTCAGATTCTATGAGTAAAATTGACTGAGTAAATGAGAGAACACAATGGGAAATGAGCTAGCCCTTCTG